>NC_069503.1:367789449-367979449 GCF_027579735.1 Bombina bombina | reverse complement strand
CTATGTTTGATGGCTTGTGACCATCATCTTCCTCTTGACCACATTTCAAATGTTTTCAATGGGGTTCAGGTCTTGAGATTTGATTGGCCATGACAGGGTCTTGATCTAGTGGTACTCCATCCACACCTTGATTGACCTGACTGTGTGGCATGGAACATTGTGCTGCTGGAAAAAACAAACCTCAAGAGTTGTGGAACAATGTCAGAGCAGAAGGAAGCAAGTTTTCTTCCAGAAAAATCTTGTACGTGGCATGATTCATGCATCCTTCACAAAGATAAATCTGCCCGATTCCAGATAATTTTCTCTGATGAATCCAATTGTCAGCTTTGCCCAACAACTGGTCGTCTAATGGAGACCAGGAGAAGCCTACAAGCCACAGTGTCTCGCACCCATTGTGAGATTTGGTGGAGGATCAGTGATGAACCCTATTTTTCTTCTTTCACGATTCAGATAGAGCATGAAATTTTAAGCAACTTTCTAATTTACTCCAATTATCAATTTTTCTTCGTACTCTTGCTATCTTTATTTGAAAAAGAAGGCATCTAAGGTAAGGAGCCAGTCAATTTTTGGTTTAGAACTTTGAGCAGCACTTGTTTATTGGTGGGTGCATTTAGCTACCAATCAGCAAGCAGAACCCAGGTTGTGAACCAAAAATGAGCCGGCTTCTAAACTTACATTCTTGCTTTTCAAATAAAGATAGCAAGATAATTAAGAAACATTGATAATAGGAGTAAATTAAAAAGTTGCTTAAAATTGCATGCTCTATCTGAATCATGAAAGAAAAAATGTGGGTTCAGTGTCCCTTTAGGAGCCATATATTAATTTATCACTATTAATCAGATGAATAATAATATATTTCCTAAAAATATGCAGTGGCAAAGGGACAGACTTAGGAATGGTTGCAGGGTGATGTCTCGAGTTTCAGGAAGAGGCGGGGCAAGCGGGCTGCTCGCTGTTTGCGCGTCTCCTATCGAGCTCTGTCAGCAGCTCCTGTTGATTCCAAGCTCCTTGTTCGGCGAAGAGAAGACCGGCTGGAGCATATAGAAGTGCGGAATCAAGGAAACTCCTGGGTGCAACAAATGCTCTGTGGCGGGAGCGGACCGCATACCCAATGACTGGAGCCGTTAGCATAGCGGCCAGGAACAGAGGAACGGCCTGGCGACCAAAAGGGCCTGCATAACCAAACAGGTCCGGAATAAGGGATACCAGGTGGCTGACCCGGTATTGGATAGAGGTGACAGCCTAACACGAAAGCCTTGAGACCTAGAGGCAGCCCCCTGAATAACGGTGAGCTAAAACAACGGAAACAAAGGGCGCAACTCCATAAGGACTGCATGGAGACAGCAGAATGGTAACGTACCATAGTTTGTAGAATTACAGAAAGAGCTACGTGTGTTGTTTCCTTTCACCGGTGAACTGTATTTGGCCATAGGGTATTATATGATCCTTGAACGCAAACTGACTGATGTATACCATGCTAAGTCCTATAACATGAGGCTTGAGTTTTACTGATCTTCTGTACTGTACTAGGCTGAGCCACACTAAATAGGACAACTGGGAACAAAGCTACAAAACACCTGCTGCACCCTATATGCGATTCCCATAAACCCTGTTATTTGTACTCATTAAAGGGTAGGAGTCCAAAGAGGAATATATAAAATAAAGTTAGACCTTTCTGGACTACTCTGGCCTAGCTTGCCTATAGGCGATAATTAAGGGAAAGAAAAAAAAAGAGAAAAGGAAGACAAAGAAAGTGGGGGGCTGTCTCATACTCCAAAGGCTACGCTTGACCTACACCATTAGCACCAAAGTGGCACCAAAGAAAGTCTGTTTGTTCTGGAGCAAAGCACAACAGTTCCCATAACCCTCTGTGGGTAGGAACACCAAAGTGGTACTAAAGAAAGTCTATTAGTGTGGGAGCAAAGCATAACAGTTCCCATAACCCTCTGTGGGTAGGAACACCAAAGTGGTACTAAAGAAAGTCTGTTAGCGTGGGAGCAAAGCATAACAGTTCCCATAACCCTCTGTGGGTAGGAACACCAAAGTGGTACTAAAGAAAGTCTGCTAGCGTGGGAGCAAAGCATAACAGTTCCCATTACCCTCTGTGGGTAGGAACACCAAAGTGGTACTAAAGAAAGTCTGTTAGCGTGGGAGCAAAGCATAACAGTTCCCATAACCCTCTGTGGGTAGGAACACCAAAGTGGTACTAAAGAAAGTCTGTTAGCGTGGGAGCAAAGCATAACAGTTCCCATAACCCTCTGTGGGTAGGAACACCAAAGTGGTACTAAGGAAAGTCTGTTAGTGTTGGAGCAAACCACAACAGTTCCCATAACCCTATGTGGGTAGGAACATCAAGATTGGGCTAAAGGAATATAAAATCTGCTACATGGGATCAACGTACTGGGGACACTCAATATTAAACTAACGTTTTTCTTTATAGGCTGCTTAAAGCACATTTAACACAGGCTTACTAACCTAAATATGGAAGGACTCTTCTTGTATTTCCCCTTGACTTAATGCTTTTTATTTTCTTTGAATCATTTACTATAAGCAATTAGCCATTGGTTGGGCTTAGAATTGTTTAATAGTATAGGTGCATAGATATAAGTGTATAAATATAAGTGATTTCAAAAATTATTACAAATATCTCCTGCAAAAAATACAAGTGCGTACTCAAAGAGGAAGAAGATAAAATAGAAGGTTAAGAGTGTCCCTCTGTAGAATCTTAGTTTAAATGTTAATACTATTGTTATAAAAGAGGAAAAGAAAGAAAAAAGAGGGAAGGAAAGAAAAGAAGGAAAGAAGGAAAGAAAAAACTTCTTCTTTTGCCTTGCTGTTTTAGAGTGTTACTATTGGGATGTAATGTTCTCCTGCTTTTAGCTATCTAATCAAACTGTAAGTTAGATATACAACACTTATTCACAAAGTAAGCAATCACAGACCCTTTGTGGGCCTAAAAACTTTTTTTTTTCTCTTTTTTTTTTTTGTTTTTTTTTTTTGTTGTGATATTCTTCCCATCCCCCCGCACCCACTCCCTGTTTTTTGCACGGGTTTTTTTTTTTTTTTTTTTCTCCCTAAAGAGGAGGGGGAGAGAAAAAAAAAGGAGAAAAAAAAAAATTTTTTTTTTTTTTTTAAATCTACACATATATATATATGCATATATATACATAAACATATACTGTTCACAGTGTTACACATAATTCACTTTATGGATAAATTCATCACCTGTCACAAAACTACACCAATCATGCCGCCTAAAAGCAGAGACAAGAAAAGTAGACTGAGTTCAGATAGCCTTACTGGCCTTTCTTCCAATAGTAAACAATTAGAGATAACGATACCAGAACAACATGAAATAGTTAAGCAAATTACAGAATGTATGATGCCACAATTTGAATTGATAAAAACTGATATAATGAACCTCTCTGCAGAAGTTATGCAATTTACACATAGATTGAATGAAGTAGAGCAAAGAGTCTCTGATATAGAGGATGCAAACTCTTTCCAGAAGGAAATTATCACGCAACACACAAAAGATATCACTGATATGCAACAGAAAATAAATGAGATTGAAGACCGAGCAAGGAGGAATAATTTAAGATTGTTAGGCGTACCTGAATCTGTTACACAGCCAGAATTATCTAATTATGTTTCAGTCCTACTTCCGCAGTTCCTAGGGGTTGAAGGGAGCTTACTACCATTGGTAGTGGAGAGGGTACATCGTATAGGCCCAGTAAAAACCTTACCCAATGGCAGTACTAAAAACAGGCCAGTGATAGCCAAATTCTTGAATTTTCAGGACAAGGCCAGACTCCTACAGTATTATAAACAGAGAATCCCGTTTTCTATGGGCGACAATAAAATTTTAATATTCCAAGATTTCTCTAGTGAAACGTCCATAAAGCGAAAAGAAATGGTACCCTTTTGCACTAAATTAATTAATCTAGGTATGAAGGCTACAATTATATACCCGGCAACACTTAAAATTTTTCTAGAAAATGGTCAGATGGTGTTGAGGGAATTGAAAGAAGTGAAAGAATATTTTAAGCAACAAGGGATTCCATTTTAATTTGACGGCTGGCCAAGTATACTTATTGTATAGGTATCATTATTAATGATTAAAATGAGGGATAAAGTAACAGTCAAGAGTATAGTGGTTATATATACTAGGTTTGGTGAAAATTCTGTATGGAATTCTATAATTTTTTATAAAGGTAAGGGTGTATTGTGTTTTGTGCTCGTACACCCCGCCTTTCTCCACCTTTCCCCTTTTTTTTTTTTTTTTTTTTTGTTGTTGTTGCTGCTGTCAGGCCCCCATGGGCTGGCCGCCCCTCTGGGAGAAGATAGAGCAGAGTGAAGGGGTAAACTACCGTTCTATATTTAACTTTAGGATAAGCTGATGAAGGGCCACATAGCTATGGCCTCCTGGAATGTGGGAGGCATCACATCACCGCAAAAGCGGAAAAAGATATTAGCACAACTTAAAAAACACAAACTTGACATAGCCTTCTTACAGGAGACTCACCTAAAGGAGGTAGAACTAGCTAAGTTAAATACAGGATGGGTAGGTGAGGTTGTGGGAACCCCCTGCACGCAGAGGAAGAAAGGAGTCGCATTTCTATTGAATAAAAACTTACACTATAAAATTTTACAGAAGGAAATGGACCCAGGGGAAAGATTTATTATTCTCCAAATAGAGGTAGAGGGAATAGTCTTAACATTATGTAATATCTATGGGCCAAATAAACCGGACACAGCATTTTGGGATAGGTTACAAGTCAAACTGTTACCACTCTGCATGGAAAATTTAATTATAGCCGGGGACTTCAATAGGACTCTATACCCTGCATTAGATAGACTGTCACAGAAGATAAATAGAAACATACGAAGGGAAGCTAGAATAGCTAAACTGTTTAATAAAACACTCAGGGTTAAAGATATATGGAGGTCCCAGAACCCAGATGTAAAAATGTATACATGCGAATCCCAGGCTCATCAAACAATGTCCAGATTGGACTATTTTTTGTTAGCAGAGAAACTGTATAAGTACGAGATAGTGACAGATATTAAAGAAATTTTAATTTCAGACCATGCTATTGTTACCATAGATATAAAAACGCGGAGTATTCAAGCAGCGGGCAATAGGTTTTTTTTCCCTAAATACTTGGCGTCTAATGTGCAGTTTATAGCTTGGCTTAAGATAAAATGGAAGGAATACTATAATTTTAACTATGATCCAGAAATTCGCACTGAAACTTTATGGGAAGCATTTAAAGCTGTGATAAGGGGAGAAATTAAAGGATATCTAGTTACACAAAAGCGTCAGTTCCTAGCTAGAGATACACAATTGGCGAACCAGCTCCGCAATGCATGTAACAGCTATATTAGTGATCCATCTCAGATAAGATGGGACTCTTACCAGAGGAAGAAGAAAGAAAGGGAGATATTCTTGGCACAAAAACAGGCACGAGATGAGCTAAGGACTAGGTTTCGCTTCTATAGATATGGGGGTAAAGCAGGTCAATTTATGGCCAACTTAATCAAAATTAAACAAAAAAAACCTTTGATTGAATCTCTTAAAACCCCCCAGGGCAAAATTACTAATAGTAAAAGAATAGACGAGTTTATAATACAATTTTATAAGAATTTATATGCAGCACAAGATCTAAATTTGGAAAGTAAAGAGAATTTTTGGAGAGGCCTAAAGATCCCTAAGCTAGAGAGAGTGAATTTGGTAGAATTAAATAAGCCTATATCCCTGCAAGAAGTCTTGGCTGCCATTAAGAAAGCACCAGCTAATAAAGCTGCTGGACCGGATCAGATCCCGGCAGAACTTTATAAATGTCTTAAAGATGAAATTGCTCCAACTTTGGTAAAATTATTCAATAATTATTACATAGATGGTATACCATGTTCTAAATACTTCTCAGCATCTCTAATAGCTTTAATTGTAAAAAAAGGAAAAGATAAAGAAGAGATAGGCTCTTATAGACCAATATCGCTCTTAAACAACGATTATAAATTACTGACAAGTATTATAGCAAGCAGGTTTAAACTAGCTATTGATCCACTTATTCATAGGGACCAAGTGGGGTTTATGCCGGGTAGAAACTCGTCACGCAACATTAGGAAAATCCAATTAATCTTGAACCATTATCATAATATATCACTGAAAAAAAATGGATACAGAATAGTGGATGCAGCAATAATAACCTTAGATGCAGAGAAGGCCTTCGACTCCATTACTTGGGATCATCTGCACACTACTCTTAACAGGTTTGGAGTCGAGGGCCCGCTCGCAAAATTTGTGGAGACAATCTATCATTTCCCCAATGCTGCTATCATAATTAATGATAGGATTACGGAAAACTTTCAATTATCTCGAGGTACAAGACAGGGTTGCCCGTTGTCGCCATACTTATTTAATCTAGCACTAGAACCGTTGGCTATTCGTCTTAGAGAGGAGATTGAAGGTATTAGATTTAATACAACTCAGATTACAACACTATTATATGCAGATGATTTGCTTATATTTCTATCCAATTCTCAAGTAACCATCCCTAGGCTTCTACTAATCCTGCGTGAATTTAGTGCCTTTTCAGGCTATAAAGTAAACACGATGAAATCAGAGATCTATTGGTTAAGGAAACAAGCAAGGTCTTACCTCTGCTCGCAGTTTAAAGATGCTGGTGAAGCATTTACCTACTTAGGAATTAAATTATCCAAAGATAGTAACGATTGGTATAATCTTAACTATACCCCGTTGTTTGCTAAAATTTTTAAAGATCTCCAAAATTGGGCGAAATTCAAATTATCGTTATCAGGTAAAATAAATCTGATTAAGATGATTATTTTTCCAAAACTGATGTACCTGATGCAAAATATTCCGTTGTTCATAAAACGTCAGGATTTAGCTTTATTTAAAAAAGTATGTCTCCAGTTTCTCTGGGGAGACAAACGTAGAGCCGTTGCCTTTAAGACAATAACACTTGCTAGAGTGGATGGAGGAATGGCACTACCAGACTTGGAGATTTATAATTTAATAACGATAGCAAAAATAGCTCTTGACTGGCTAACGGAGGCAGAGTACTATGTATCACAGGAGTTCGAAAAATACTTTGTATATCCTTATGAGCTTACGGCCCTTCTTCACTGCCCAGCTACTGATGTCCCGCGTAAGGTTAAGCAAGTCCCTAGCATATATAATGTTATAAAGGCTTGGCAAAAAATACTCGGGAAAATAAACGTCAATAGTAGTTATTCTGATTATTTATATATAACGGGCAACCCTGCCTTTACTCCGGCAATTGACTCCAAAATTTTCAGAGATTGGGCGTCGAAAGGGCTAAAGTATATATCTCAAATTATAGATCACAATTCAGGGAGATGTAGGACATTTTCTGACCTTCAAAATGAGTTTGGACTCAGAAATAAAGAATTTTATGCCTTTTTACAGGCACGCCATTATATACAGACTTCGTTGGCAGCCAATGGTAAGGAGGACTGGGGTATAGTGGAACCAGTAATCAAACTATTTAGGGCGGGGAAATATTCCATTTCCTTTTTTTATAGGATAGTTTCAAGGTTTATGGGCCAGAGTCACCTGCAGAAGATTGCACAGGCCTGGCAAGTTACAGCAGAGATGGTTCAGAAAAGTATCCAACTAGCTGATACTGCAATTTGCTCGTCATCATGGAGAGAGTCACACTTTAAATTAATAAATAGATCCTACATCACCCCTAAGATACATGCCTACTGGGATGAGACAGGGGCGTGTTGCTATAAATGTAAAATTAGAAAGGCAGACTTACGTCACTGCTTTTGGAGTTGTTACAAAATAAAGAAATTCTGGTATAAGGTAAACTATTGGCTTAATGTAGTAAATTTGAATCAAGATAGAATAACAGAGAATCAGGTCTTCTTTTTAGCAGACAACCATAATGAGAATCAACGCCGAAATAATAGACAGATGAATGCGGTAATAATACTGGGCAGATTATTAATTTTGAAATATTGGAAATCTAGAAAGGTGCCCAACTTGTTGGAACTTAAACAGAAAATATTAAATTTAATAATTATGGAACAGATGGATACTTCTACCAACTCAGAATCCCAAATTAAGCACTTCTTCCATAAATGGAAGAATATTATTCTAGCATTTCCTTTAGAAACTCAAAAACAACTTATTGCCCCTTTCAAGCGCACAGTATATTTAGAACTCGCCATTATGGACAATGTATTCCCAGAGATATAGAGGCTGAAGACGGTCCCAAACTTTTATTTGTCCCTTTTTTTTTTTTTTTTTTTTTTTCTCTTCTTCTTCCCCTTTTTTCCTTAGTTTGTAAAATTTTTTTTCTTGTTAAAAAAAAAAAAAAACATTAAAAAAACAGCAGCAATTTATATAAGGCACTGAGTGTATGAAACTTAACTGTCGATGCTAATCTATTGATATATTTCTTTCTGTATTTGTTTCGTATCCATGCTTATTTTTATGTTCTATTGATGTAGCATCCTGCGTGATGCGGCAAGTTGTTAAACTGTATAATAGTACAGGCTGCTGGCCATAAATAAAAAAATAAAAAAAAAAGGAATGGTTGCAGGGTACCCAATATATTTGGTGTTCTCCCCTCCAGAGGGCACTGTTGAGTGACCACCTTGTTTCCCCACCCATAAGAAGTCCCCAAAGCAAACATGTTTAGTTTTCCTTCTTCCTAGGGCTACAAAACACTGTGGCACACCTTTTTAACTTTTTTACCTGGGGGGCGCAAAAACTAGTGCACGTCTGACCCATGATTCACCAGTTGGCCATCCCAGATTTAGAGCACATCATCATGGCATTAGTCCCTTAAAACACACTCCTAAAATACTTTTCTATGTTTAAATGGCAGCAGCAAATACTTTTCTTCCAGCTGATAAAAACTGAAATTTCAGACCGATAATAAAAACATGTAAAATCAGAAACAGAATTATTATTTTTAAGAAGCATTTGATGTACTTGTCATCAGCATTTTTACGTATAGCGCCTTGCTAAAGAATGCAGCAGAAGTGTTAGTTGATACAATTTTAATTAAATGTAAGGGAAATTCAGAAATTAAAAAGAAACATGCATAATGGTGACATCTTTTAGTTTCTGATAAACGAGTTTCACCTAATTTGGCACAACATCTGGATAAATATGTTTTTAGTAAATGTCACGCTGTTCAGAAAATATTTATGTCTGTCCGGAATGACCAAAGCAATCTGATGAAATCTTCCAGCAGTTTGAAGAACGCCACCAATATTTTTCAAGGTAAAATAATTACTTTTTCCACAGCCTATGTGATTTAAGGAACAAATATTTTTACAGGCAAATGTGTGTAGAAAAAAAATGTACATTAGATGTAAATCACTGAGTCCAATTCAGCTGAAAATGATTAAACCAATGGAACTGCTTTGGCAACCAAAATTAATTAGAATATTGAATCAGGTGTTTAAACGTTTCTATGGAACAGCTCTCTGTATGGAATTATTTTTCCCTGAACTACAGCATTCTCACTTTAATAATGTTACATTAAAATAATCCTGATCATAAGGTGAAAACTTTATTTATTGTTTTTTTTTTCCAGCAGCACCAAGGCTCTACCACCAGCTAGACTCTCACCAAAGAGAAACGGAGAAAAGGGACCTTAAATACATAATTAACTCCCCAGTAGAGTGTTAGATTACATGTGGTGAGCTAAATTAGTGCAGGTTGTGATAAGGAATAATGTGACTGTGCTCTCTTGCGCGCAAATTACGAGTTGAAGGTAAACGGTGAGTTTGAGTGCAAACAGAATTTGCTCTCTTTTCGGGTTAGCGTGACTGAAGACCTAAAAAAAAATGTGCACCAAACACAACATAAGTACATTCAAATAAAGTGTTACACTCATAAATACAGTTTCTCATCAAAATTATTCACATAAATATTAATAAAACATTTTATAAGAATTAAAATGTATATGGTATATATGACAAGGTATTGGAAAGGGCTATAATGGATATATATATATATATATATATATACAGTATATATATATATATATATATATATATATATATATATATATATATATATATATATATATATATATATATATATATATAATGTCTAAAAATGTGTATAGGTGTATAACAGCCCTTTATCATTCCGAGGTCGATAAAATAAGTACCATTAAATTGGGTAATAATAGCAACTATTACTATTCAGCTTCCGATTTGGTTAATTCCAAGAGCAAGCACTGAAAAAGCGCTTTGAGTCCCACTGGGAGAAAGGCGCTATATAAATACTAGTTATTATTATTATATGTGTATATATGTATAAACATTTTTATGTATGTGCTTAACACATTTTTAATCAATTGTAATATTTAATAATGCTTTAATGTGTATTTACTGTAAATAATTACCATTCCAATGTTCTTAACTTAGAAGAAAAATTTCTTTGCATTTTAAAACACACATTATTATATATATATATATATATATCTGTATATATATATCTTTATCTATATATTCATATACATATCTATGTATAGATACATATTTTACAATAAAATAATTATATATATATATATATATATATATATATATAAATTTATATTTGAAAAAAAAATATTTTAAACTTCAAATTTACGTAAACAAAATGGCTTCTCCACTCTCCCCAGGTAACAAGTTTCCATTGATGGCACGGAGCAGAGTTTATGATTCTATAAAGGGAAAAGGCTGCACAGTGGGTCAAATTCACTGAATGACCCTCTTACCTCTTCAGTTTTACTAGTTACTGTGTTATTCTTTGCAGATGATTAACATAAGCATACTCAGGTATCCATTCTTCAGTGAATCAGTTACAATGAATAACAGAGAACATTGTGAAGCTGAATCGGCCGGTGATGCTAGAGAGGCTGCACATTTTGTTCAGTGAGTTTTAGATGGGACAAGCTCATATACATCTGGTCTCTGATTGACCATAGTAGAGGAGACTAGGAAGATTAGCCAGGGTTACATCTCTATTTGTGGTAATTAAATCAAAGGTTTAGATGGTTTAAAACACTTTTTTTTTGCAGATACTTACTATAAACCATTAAGATATAAAGTGTAGGTGCAAAAAGCACCCTTAGAAGTTTTTCGTGCTAATGTCTTGACCACAGTAGAGGGGAGGAAAACAGTGCTATATGGTGGTCATTTATATGGACATTATCATTAGTCTTTGCGGGGGCTTGTATTCAAATTTATGTATGAAGTTAATTACTTTTTAGTTAAGGTTTTCTTATGAAAAAATGCACACAAAAAAACAGATTCCAGCACCAGGAAAGCAATATTTGTCCACATTGTTCATTTAACCCCATTGAGTAATATAAACAACTGCTGTTAAGTAGCTAAGGAATTCATTGTAATGCTCATACATCTCTTCATTCAAAATGACTAGATCATAGTCAGGCTGCATTGCTCTCTCTATACAAAGATTATCCCCACAACTGTGGGTGAGCAGATATAAATGACCATAACTTCCACAACAGTAAAGCTACCTGTGACCTAGCACTTCCACTATTACCTGTAACCATCATCTATTCCCATCTTAACCTGCTCCTGCCTCTACTAAACTTACATCTCTAGATTGTAGAAAGCCCATACACTATTGTCCCATATGCAGTTCCCCAGCACCTAAGAGATGTACATCATGCAATACCCTCCCCTGCAACACACAACACCTAAAACCCCTTTTATAATCCTCCACTGCAAATCACTGATAACACATAAAACCACCCTATATTGTTCCCCAACAGAACCCTCAAATGCCTATCCAGCCCAAACCCTAAAAGCATATCTTGCAAACCCTAAACCTCTAGTCTATGCATTAAGTTTGGTTAGGCCTTGTCCAGTAGGGGGTCCCTTTGTTTGTGGTCCTGGCCGGGTTGATGATTTCCTCTTATTTTTTAAATTAAAAGATTACAGTTGTTGGCTTGATATATAAAAAAAAGACTGTAGTATAAAGCATTTAAAAAAAAAAAAGAAAAGAAATAAAATAAAATAAATTTATCGCAACAATTAAGAAATATATGTTTGTGCTAAAAATTCTCTGCCACTCATAAACTAGCCCCAGAACACCCACTCTGCTCCCAGAAGCAGTCTGAGCATACTCCTTGACCACCATGACTCCTTTCTGAGCCTACCAAAGGTCATAAAGAGAATGCTGGGAACTATTCCACGTAATTCAGGCAAAACCAAGCATCTGGAGTGTGTGTGTGTGTGTGTGTGTGTTGGCGGGGGGGGGGGGGATAGATATATGCAGTAGAGGACCACATTGGGGCCCCTTAGCCCTGGGTTGGACAAGCTTAAACAAATGAAGACACCTTTTCATTTGCACAGTTTTAAGACAAGATTATGAATAACAAGCATATTTTCTTATGTGGAATTTTCCCTAATGGTTGTTCATAGGTTTCTATAAGTGTTATGGGATTTCAAATATATCTTGTGGTAAAATCTGCAATTACAGATTCTTTGCTCAGGTGTGATTCCTTCTTGTTCCTCTACCATGGAGGGAAATAACGATTAGCCTAATATACTATGTGGACCAATGCCATGGGTAAAAAGTACAAACTTGGCTTCCTGGGAAAAAAATAAAGAAATATTTCCACTTTATATCTAATAAATCATAGTGCAACTTAAGCAGTTGACTACTTGATGCCAAAATAAAGTTGCCCTTTAATGCAAGGGATGAGAACGTCTCTGTGGAACACAAGTATAATTAGAAAACATCTCCTGTGTGTTGCCCTTTCAAAGGTGTTCTTTTTCCGAAACATCTATGCTGTCACTTTTTTGCATTTGTAAGTTTGGTTATGAGCTTTTTAGGGCAGTATTTTATGGAAAAAAACAATGGTAGAAAAAAATAAATAAAAATATCTATCTATATATATATATATATATATATATATATCAATAAAATTGATAATGTTGCACAGGAAATTAGCACATTTAGGCAAGTATCCCTGCTTGCTTTTACCCAGTAAAACTCCATATACATATATATATATACATATATATATATATATATATATATATATATATATATATATATATATATATATATATATATATATATATATATATATATATATATATATATATATACTGAGTAAGATATGCAAATTACATATGCAACATCTCAAACTCTTTGCTTCAAATACTGTCCTAACACACAGCGATCCTCTAATGGGGTGAATGCAGCAAATACCAGCAAATACAGAGAAATCACTACTAGGCAGCCTGTTTCATTCTTATTAGAATTTATCAGTAGTAGATTTCTGATTGCTTCAAATTAAGGATTTTAATATCAAACTTTTATCTCCAATATATATATATATATATATATATATATATATATATATATATATATATATATATATATATATATATATATATATATATATAGTATATATTTAAAAGCTAACAAAATTTGGTCTTAATTATTGAGTTACACTTATACCAAACAAACTATCGGCTAGATTATGAGTTGTACGTTAGGTTTAAAAAGCAGCGTTAAGAGGTCCTAATGCTGCTTTTTAATGCCCGCTGGTATTACGAGTCTTGAAGGTACAGGCTCACAGCTCACTTTTTTGGCCAGACTTGGAAATACAGCAAATCCACTTACGTAAATTGCATATCCTCTTTTATCAATGGGACTTGCATAGCGCCGGTATTATGAGTCTGCCAAAAAGTGAGTGGTAGACCCTCTTGTGTCAAGACTGGTACCGCATTTTAAAGTCAGTAGTTAAGAGTTTTACACTACAACGCCGTAGCATAAAACTCTTAACTAAAGTGCTATAAAGTACACTAACACCCATAAACTACCTATTAACCCCTAAACCGAGGCCCTCCCGCATCGCAAACACTAAAATAAAAATTTTAACCCCTAATCTGCCGAACCAGACATCGCTACCACTATAATAAACTTATTAACCCCGCAAACATTAGTTAAATATTATTAACCCCTAATCTGCCATCCCTAACATCGCCGACACCTACCTACATTTATTAACCCCTAATCTGCCTCCCCCAACATTGCTGCCACTATATTAAAGTTATTAACCCCTAAATCTAAGTCTAACCCTAACCCTAACACCCCCTAACTTAACCTTTTAACGCCGTTATGCCGTTCTATTCCGTCATATTTACACTGGGCTTTAAAGCCGTTATGACGGAATAGAACGTCATATCAAACGGCTGTCCTGAAGCCTTCTGCGCTTCAAGGACTTGATCGCGGTCTGGAGGGCGTTCCTAGGGTTGTAGGGACGCCCCCCAGATGCGATCCAATAATTGAAATCTCGCGATCGTATGCACGATCGCGTAGTTTCAATTTGTCTACATCGGAACAGGTGTTCCGATGTAGACACTTTAACCCTGTCACGAAAGGGTTAAATATAATTAAAAGAAATCTAAATAAATATTCCTATCAATAACTAAATAATTCCTATTTAAGACTAAATACTTACCTATAAAATAAACCCTAAGATAGCTGCAATACAACTAATAGTTACATTGTATCTATCTTAGGTTTTATTTTACAGGCAAGTTTGTATTTATTTTAACTAGGTAGAATAGTTACTAAATAGTTATTAACTATTTATTATCTACCTAGCATAAATACAAAGTTACCTGTAAAATAAAACCTAACCTAAGTTACAATTACACCTATCACTACACTATAATTAAATACAATTAAATAAAATTATCTAAAGTACAAAACCCCCCACTAAATTACAGAAAATAATAACTAATTACACCTAATCTAATCCCCCTAACAAAATAAAAAAGCCCCCCTAAATAAAAAAAAATCCCTACCCTACACTAAATTACAAATAGCCCTTAAAAGGGCCTTTTGCGGGGCATTGCCCCAAAGTAATTAGCTCTTTTACCTGTAAAAAAAATTACAAATCCCCCCTCAACATTAAAACCCACCACCCACCACCCACACCACCAACCCTACTCTAAAACCCACCCAATACCCCCTTAAAAAAAACCTAACACTAACCCCTTGAAGATCACCTTACCGGTAGAAGTCTTCATTCAACCGGGCCGAAGTCCTCAACGAAGCCGGGAGAAGTCTTCATCCAAGCTGGGCGAAGTGGTCCTCCAGACGGGCAGAAGTCTTCATCCAGACGGCATCTTCTTTCTTCATCCATCTGGCACGGAGCGGGTCCATCTTCAAGACATCCGATGTGGAGCATCCTCTTCATCCGACGGCTAAGACTGAATGAAGGTTCCTTTAAATGATGTCATCCAAGATGGCATCCCTTCAATTCCGATTGGCTTATAGAATTCTATCAGCCAATCGGAATTATGGTAGAAAAAATCCTATTGGCTGATGCAATCAGCCAATAGGATTGAGCTCGCATTCTATTGGCTGATTGGAATAGCCAATAGAATTCCAGCTCTATCCTATTGGCTGATTGCATCAGCCAATAGGATTGAACTTCAATCCTATTGGCTGATTGCATCAGCCAATAGGATTTTTTTTACCTTAATTCCGATTGGCTGATAGAATTGAAGGGACACCATCTTGGATGACATCATTTAAAGGAACCTTCATTCAGTCTTAGCCATCGGATGAAGAGGATGCTCCACATCGGATGTCTTGAAGATGGACCCGCTCCGCGCCGGATGGATGAAGATAGAAGATGCCGTCTGGATGAAGACTTCTGCCCGTCTGGAGGACCACTTCGCCCCGCTTGGATGAAGACTTCTCCCAGCTTCGTTGAGGACTTTGGCCCGGTTGAATGAAGACTTCTCCTGGTAAGGTGATCTTCAAGGAGTTAGTGTTAGGTTTTTTTTAAGGGGGTATTGGGTGGGTTTTAGAGTAGGGTTGGTTGTGTGGGTGGTGGGTTTTAATGTTGGGGGGGATTTGTCATTTTTTTACAGGTAAAAGAGCTGATTACTTTGGGGCAATGCCCCGCAAAAGGCCCTTTTAAGGGCTATTTGCAATTTAGTGTAGGGTAGGGCTTTTTTATTTTGGGGGGGCTTTTTTTTATTTTATTAGGGGATTAGATTAGGTGTAATTAGTTTAAAAATCTTGTAATTTGTTTATTATTTTTTGTAAGTTAGTGTTTTGTTTTTTGTACTTTAGATAATTTTATTTAATTGTATTTAATTGTATTTAATTTAGGGAAATAATTTAATTATAGTGTAGTGTTAGGTGTAATTGTAACTTAGGTTAGGTTTTATTTACAGGTAACTTTGTATTTATTTTAGCTAGGTAGTTATTAAATAGTTAATAACTATTTAATAACTATTCTACCTAGTTAAAATAAATACAAACTTGCCTGTAAAATAAAAATAAATCCTAAAATAGCTACAATCTAACTATTAGTTATATTGTAGCTAGCTTAGGGTTTATTTTATAGGTAAGTATTTAGTTTTAAATAGGAATAATGTAGTTAATGATAGGAATTTTTATTTAGATTTATTGTAATTATATTTAAGTTAGGGGGTGTTAGGGTTAGGGTTAGACTTAGGTTTAGGGGTTAATACATTTAGTATAGTTGCGGTGACGTTGGGGGCGGCAGATTAGGGGTTAATAAATGTAGGTAGGTGGCGGCGATGTTAGGGCCGGCAGATTAGGGGTTAATAATATTTAACTAATGTTTGCGAGGCGGAAGTGCAGCGGTTTAGGGGTTAATATGTTTATTATAGTGGTGGCAATGTTGGGGGCGGCAGATTAGGGGTTAATAAGTATAGGTAGGTGGCGGCGACATTGGGGGCGGCAGAGTAGGGGATAATAAATATAATGTAGGGTTCGGTGATGTTGGGGGCAGCAGAATAATGTAGGTGGCAGCGTTGTCCGGAGCGGCAGATTAGGGGTTAATAATTATAATGTAGGTGTCAGCGATGTCGGGGGCGGCAGATTAGGGGTTAATAAGTGTCAACGCTCACTTCTTGTCTGGTTTGTAAAAACCCGTAATACCAGCGCTGTCTGTAAGTGAGCGGTGAGCATAAACTGCTTGTTAGCACCGCATAGCCTCTAACGCAAAACTCGTAATCTAGCCGTATATTTGTACTACATAAAATAACTTGCCTCGCCTCCTTGTAAAGTGTTTGTGGTTGATCAGTGGAAATATTATTTTTACTTGTAATTTTGTGTGCTGCATGGTTCAGATTCCATTTTTACAATATCCTATGAAGGCACATGACTTTTTGGTGTTCACTAGTTCAACTTATTCCTCAGTTTCACATTTAAGGCTAAACATACTGCCCTGTGGGAAATTAATAAAGCCTAATATTACATGTGTCAAAATTAAATTGGTTATAAAAAAGCACAATTACCCTATTATATCTGATTTTTTTACTGCTGAAAAAAACCCTCAATAACATTTGGCTATTTCTCCCTGGCCTTTTATTTCTGATTACAATGCCAGCAAGTCATTTAATGGGGTTTCACACATTTTAAAAGGAACATGCTATGTGTATTACCTATATTATGTTTACAAAATGAATACATTGCCTAATTAAACATGTCTGTCATTCTGGAATATAAAATATACTGACTTGTGTTAATCAATTACCATAATGTTAACTTAAAGGGACACTGAACCCAAATTTTTTCATTTGTAATTCAGAAAAAGCATGCAATTTTAAGGAACTTTCTAATTTACTCCTATTATCAATTTTTCTTCGTTCTCTTGCTATCATTATTTGAAAAATAAGGCATCTAAGCTTTTTTTTTGGTTTCAGTACTCTGGACAGCACTTTTTTTATTGGTGGATGAATTTATCCACCAATCAGCAAGGACAACCCAGGTTGTTCACCAAAAATGGGCCAGCATCTAAACTTACATTCTTGCATTTCAAATAAAGATACCAAGATAATGAAGAAAATTTGATAATAGGAGTAAATTAGAAATTTGCTTAAAATTTCATGCTCAATCTGAATCACGAAATTAATTTTTTGGGTACAGTGTCCCTTTAAGCAACCAGTCAGCAATAACATGTTATAAAGATGTCCCATTATTTCATTTCATTCTCAGAGCCTGATGATCTAAAGCTCTCAGCTCTGGCGAGATGGTCTAAAATGTCTCATCGGTATGGCGAGAAACTTCAAATAATTATAAAAAAGCTACTTTTAGCCTGAGTGCTATTTATCTAGCTATAGAGGGGCCTAAAGACCGCTGCTCCATAACCTGTCCGCCTGCTCTGAGGAGGCGGACAGACATCGCCGGAAATTAACCCGATTGAATATGATCGGGTTGATTGACACCCCCTGCTAGCGACCAATTGGCCGCCAAACTGAAGGGGGCGGCGTTGCACTAGCAGTTCACAAGAGCTGCTGGTGCAATGCTGAATGCGGAGAGCGTATTCCTCTGCGCATTCAGAAAGGCCTGTCGGACATGATCCGCAATGTCAGATCATGTCCGACAGGCCTTTCATAAATAGGCCCCATAGGGTTTTGTATATGAAGAAGAGACACTACAATATAATACTCAAAAAGCCTCCAAAGCATTTATGGGATTTCTCTCCATGCCGGCGAGTTTTTGATCAGAGATTTCTTTTCATTTCTAGTATCAGAACAATTAACCCTCATTGTACACCAATTCACAATACCAACCATTACAGCACTGAAAGCAAACACCCAAAAGTGGCACACAAGAAAATTAGTTACTGTCTGGGAGACTATGAAGGCATTTTGCACAAAAATTGCACTTTTCACTTAACCCTTTCCAGTCCTATAAATTAAATAAAACCTGCTGGCAGGTTGTAATTATTTTTCGCACCAATATTTTTAAATTACATCGCTAAATAGCAAGTCACCGCTAGATGTCACTATTTAGCTGGGAAATTCAAAAGTGGCAAAGTCGGAATATATCCGACATTTGAGCACATGCGCTAAAACCCTTTGTCGGATATATTCCGACAAAGGACCGCAAATGGTTAAAGGGATATGCTAGCTAAACGATCATGTTTCAGATAGACCGTGCAATTTGAAAAGACTTTTAATTTACTTCTATTATTAAATTTACTTTGTTTTATTGGTATCATTTGTTGAAAAACATTCCTAGGTAGGTTTATAAGTATCAATGCATTAAAGGAAGCCAGCTGGTGATTGGTCACTGCACATATATGTCTCTTGCCATTGACTCACCAGAGGTGTTCAGATAGCTCAGCAGAACATTGCTACTCTGGAGCTGACCTTATTAAAGGAACATGAAACCCCAAAATTAGAGCATGCAATTTTAAACTAGTTTCTATTTTACTTCTATTATCTAATTTGCTACATTTTCTTAGTATTCTTTATTGAAAAGCATAAATAGGTAGGCTCAGGTGCAGCAAAGCAATAATGGGAGTTAGCTGCTGATTGGCAGCTGCATACATGTGCCTGTTGTCATTGCCTTAACCTATAAGTTCAGCTAGCTCCCAGTGGTGCATTGTTGCTCCTTCAACAAAGGATACCAAGAGAATGACACCAAGGGAAGTTGATAATAAAACTTAAAATTGTAAACTTTTTTTAAATTTACTTCTATTTGAATCATAAATGATGATTTATGGGTTTTATGGCTTTTTAATCCACAAGTAAAAGAGCTATTAGAAAAGGGTCATTATTTTGACATTATGGGCCAGATTACAAGTTGAGTGCAAAATATCGCTTCAGCGAAAGCGATATTTGCACTCAACTTATTATCACCAGCGAATGCAAATGTCCGCTGGTATTACAAGCGAGGTCGCGTTCGCATTGCACAGAAAAATTGCGCTTTTAAAATAAAAAACAACTGAACAAAGCAGTTTTTAGGGGTTAAAACTGGCGGTGTGGGGTGTTAGAAAAAAACGGCACTGAAAAGTGCCTTTACATTGCGATCTATAGGGAACTGTGTGTTCCCTGTAAATATATATGTATATGCTTATATACATTCATATTTATGTATTAATATGTGTTTATACACATACAAACACATAAATATATATGTATATACACATACAAACACATAAATATATATGTATATACACATACAAACACAAAAATATATATGTATATACACATACAAACACATAAATATATATGTATATACACACACAAACACATAAATATATATGTATATACACATACAAACACATAAATATATATGTATATACACACACAAACACATAAATATATATGTATATACACACACAAACACATAAATATATATGTATATACACACACAAACACATAAATATATATGTATATACACATACAAACACATAAATATATATGTATATACACATACAAACACATAAATATATATGTATATACACATACAAACACATAAATATATATGTATATACACATACAAACACATAAATATATATGTATATACACACACAAACACATAAATATATATGTATATACACACACAAACACATAAATATATATGTATATACACACACAAACACATAAATATATATGTATATACACACACAAACACATAAATATATATGTATATACACACACAAACACATAAATATATATGTATATACACACACAAACACATAAATATATATGTATATACACACACAAACACATAAATATATATGTATATACACACACAAACACATAAATATATATGTATATACACACACAAACACATAAATATATATGTATATACACATACAAACACATAAATATATATGTATATACACATACAAACACATAAATATATATGTATATACACATACAAACACATAAATATATATGTATATACACATACAAACACATAAATATATATGTATATACACACACAAACACATAAATATATATGTATATACACAAACAAACACATAAATATATATGTATATACACATACAAACACAAATATATATGTATATACACATACAAACACATAAATATATATGTATATACACATACAAACACATAAATATATATGTATATACACACACAAACACATAAATATATATGTATATACACACACAAACACATAAATATATATGTATATACACACACAAACACATAAATATATATGTATATACACACACAAACACATAAATATATATGTATATACACATACAAACACATAAATATATATGTATATACACACACAAACACATAAATATATATGTATATACACATACAAACACATAAATATATATGTATATACACATACAAACACATAAATATATATGTATATATTCATATACATATATATTAACAATTTGCTGCCCATCATTGTGTGACTAACCCCTTTCGCTGCGCTAGTTCTCAGCCATGTCTCACGGAATGAGAACGAGTTTCCCATTGAAGCCTATGGAAGCGCGCTCTGGGGGGCTTGCACCAGGGCCCTCTGTCCATTATGCCATCACTGGTGAAACACATAGTAAAAGTAATGCTCGGGACCAGCAGAACACTGCTGATCCCAAGAAGAAACTGCTGCTGATCCAATTAGCACAAAACAGTCATGTAACCAGAGCTGCTGATTGGACCATTGTCAGTTTCCGCTTGGGACTAGCAGTGATCTGTGGGATCCCAAGAAGTACTTGCAGGGTTTCTAGCCATACAATTACATTAGCTATGCTTTCATTTAAAGAATCTAAGTTTTAACACAGGTTATCAAGAGAAAAATTCTGATAATAGAAGTTCATTGGAAGGTTTTATGCTCAGTGGTAGGCAATCTTAACCTGGGGGCCAAATTAGGCCCACTTCCTGTTTTTATAAATCATGTAAGTTAAGAACATTTTTTACATTTTTAAATGTGTGGGCAAAAAGTCAAAAGAAGAATTATGTGTCACATGCAAATTATATGAAATTGAAATTTCAGTGGCCATGATGAAACATGGCCCCTCTCATTTGTTAATGTATTGTCTAAGCTACTTTAGCGCTACAACAGCAGAGCTTAATAGAGACCATGGGGTAGATTTACCAATGTCTGTCCGACATGATACGCTGTAGCGTATCATGTCCGACAGACATTGCTGAATGCTGACAGCATACACTGTTGGCATTTATCATTGCACAAGCAGTTCACCAGAACTGCTTGTGCAATGCCGCCCCCTGCAGATTCGGGGCCAATCAGCCGCTAGCAGGAGTTGTCAATCAGCCCGATTGTTTACGATTGGGCGGATTGATGTCCGCAGTCTCATAGGCAGCGGACAAGTTATGGAGCAGCGGTCTTTAGAACGCTGCTTCATAACTGCTGTTTCTGGCGAGCCTGAAGGCTCATGCGGAAACAAGGGGAACAAGGGCCGTTTGGCCCTTGTTAAATCAACCACCATACATGGAGTGGCCAGTAGCAGCTCAAAGGAAAGCAATGGTCAGAAAAATCTGAAAAAATCCACATCACAGCAGAATTTATTTGCAAAAATTAAAATGAGGCCGCAACCAAAGTACGTTTCAGAGTGATTTATTTGTTAATAATTTATTTCTTAATACTGTCAATAAGAATTTGTGACAATTTGTCTTCTTGTTATTGAAGCACCTACATAATATCCTCGATTTGGTCCCTTGACTAGTAAAGCCTAAAATATTTACTATCTTACCCTTTACTGAAAACGTTTGCAAACCTCTGCTCTATCTGTTTCTGAATTACGAAAGTTTAATTTTTCCATATCCCTTTAAGCCAACATTTTGTATATTCAGGTGTATACAAATGAACATTTGTAGATTAGACTAACACAATGTATAGCGAGATTTCAAATATGAAACCAATTCGTTTGGATCTATGGCAATTTACAGAATGTTTCAATAAACAGCACTTAGAAGAGTTGCAACAAAAAAAGTCACAGCAGACAAACATGTCTTACTTTGAATGTGGAAATACATTTTATAGCATTCTCTGTCCGCAGACAGTCTGCATGCTTGTATTTTAGTGAGATTAAAATGGTCGCCCCAGCATTAATGCGGCATAAAAAGCACAGAACATGTGTGACCTACAATTGATTTTTTTCACATTTACAAAGTAAAAACAATTGCTGCAGTTCCAGTTAGATAGGGGCAAGTGACCTACTTTAACAATAATAATAATTTAGCTTCATTTATACACAGCAGAGTGGCTATAATATTTGTACATGAGGAGGAAAACCATAACCAGGCATTGATCTTTTAGCTGAATGTGTGATGACTTCTCCGCAGACAAAGACATTTATAAACATAATAGGCTGCTATAAAACCATTCACCCCATGTGCTTCCACAAACAACTTTATGGTACTCTAATGACTTAAAGTAGCGTAGATCAATCTATACAGTTTAACCCATTGACTGACAGAGAGGGTTACAACACATTGCTAGGAAGAAAACTGTACCCTTTCTGGAAGCCAAAGGGTTAGCAGTTTTTTTTTAAAATGTATTTAATCATTAACTATTCGAGACACAACATTTGATAATGTACTTAGAAGATAGAGCCAAAGCTTGGTTTGTAATTTAAATTTTATTGCTGAATAACCTTGGCCATTTTTTATCAAGCATTAATGTATCAAAGTGTATTTGTGTTCCTCCATATGTACTGAACAGCAGAGTGAAAAAGTGCTTGAGTTTATTGTGCATAAAGATGTGAGCCCCATAATAATCTTTAAATGCTCACTGAGACTTGCTGATAGTCTATAAGTGCATGAATCAACACACTATTCACGCTAGATAGCTATTAAAGGGGCATTGAGCTAAAAATGCAATGCCCCATAAAATATCTAATTATGACAAATAAAACTTTCTTGCAATTTTTTTTTTTTTGCTTTCTTTTGCTGTGAAATTACTTTTAAAATTGTGCTTGCTTCTCTTCCCTTAAAGGGACATGAAACCTATTTTTTATTTCCTAATTCAGACAGAGCAAGTGCTTTTAAAAAACTTTCCAATTTACTTCTCTTATAAAAGCCTCTTGTCATTGGTTCACTAGATGTGTTCAGCTAGCTCCCAGTCATGCATTGCTGCTCTTTCAAGAAAGGATATCAAAAGAGTGAAGCACATTTGATAATAGAAGTCAATTGGAAAGTTGTTTAAAAGCACATGCTGTGTCTGAATCACAAATATCCCTTTAAGAAAATGGTGTGCATAGTTCAGAATCAGCAAAATTCAGGCAAATTTGCTATTGCCTGAAGCCTGAATGCACATCTCTTTTTTTTTTTTTTTTTTTTTAAAACAAGTTTTTATTTTATTGAGGTCAAAAGTTATGTGAACAACAAGATAATGCTCAAAATGGTACATGGTATAATGTTGAAGACATTACATGAATAGGTAAACAAGTTAGGGAACAACATGGTGACTGATGACCACAACAATTTCAATAATGTTATTTAGTATCGCATGTCTAGTGTAAGCAGAAGTAAATAACAACATTAATAATTTGTTTCATATAAAGCTATAACTAATAATCTGGGTGACCCAAACTTGGAGATGTGGAGAGTAATAAGGGGAAGGAAAGGTAATGGGGGGGAAAAAGGTGGGGTAAAAAGGGAGGAGAGGGGAGAGAGAAAAAAGGGAAGAAAGGGAAAAAAAAAAAAGGAAAAGGGGGAGGGGAGAAGAAGGGGGTATGTTCTCAAGCCTCTGAGATGTCAAACAAGGTTATCTGATGTTTAATCCAATCTGATGTTTAATCGGACTATAAGACAGACAATAGTCATTCTAGACTCGTGCAGGATTAAGTATCGCCCGACTGTCTGCCCGAAGGGTCTGTCAGATGTCTCCAGGATTCCCAGATCTGTGAATGTAAGGTCACCTTGTTCTGTTGGGTGAATATTGGGCATTCCATTTGTTCAAAATAGGACATAATCTTAGCTACCTCTGTCCTTCTCGGGGCAGCCCTCTGTTTCCATAGTCTAGCGACTGCTAACTTAGCAGCCGAGAACAGGTAAATGCTCAGGAAAATAGTAGAAACGGAGTGTGATTTGATGTCTATGTGGAATAGCAAAGTTTGTGGGGAATTGCCAATCAAGGGGTCTAGAGCCAAGCACCTATCTATGATTACGGACCAGAAAGGTTGTAAAGTCGGGCATTCCCACCATATGTGGGCTGGCGATCCCACCATCATCTCTTTTCTTTTAACAATGCATATAAAAGCAAAAAAAGGCACAGAAAGACAAATAAAAATTACTTTAAGGCCCCTTTAACTATGCAGTGGCCTGACCCAGCAATATGCTACAGTGATTGCTTCTATTAGTAAAGAAGCGCATCTACCCCTGATTGTATTTAATCATAGTCAGAAAAGATAATCATACCCAAGACTGGTTTTAAAGAGTATATCTATTGGACTTCTCTTGATTTGCCAAAAAGCTCATTCTGATTTTTAAATGCTTGTGAAACATTTATTGTGATCACAGATCTCTTACAGTGCATATTCACACTTTTTGGAACAGTGTCCTATTTCCACAAGGTTCCTATACTTGTCCCGTGTTTTACAGTGACGGCCAGGTAAACCATTTAAGTTGTACTTCTATATTAATGAATACAGTATCGGCTAGATTACGAGTCTTGCGCTAGCCTTAAAAAGCACTGTTTAGAGGTCCCAACGCTGCTTTTTAACGCCCGCTGGTATTACGAGTCTTGAAATGACAGACTCACTGCTCACTTTTTTGGTCAGACTCTAAAATAATGCAAATCCACTTACGTCAATTGCGTATCCTATATTTTCAATGGGACTTGCATAACTCCGGTATTACAAGCGGTACAGCCTCTCCTGTCAAGACTGGTACCGCATTTAAAAGTCAGTAGTTAAGAGTTTTATGGGCTAACGCCGTAGCATAAAACTCTTAACCAAAGTGCTAAAAAGTACACTTACACCCATAAACTACCTATTTACCCCTATACCGATGCCCCCCAACTTCGCAAACACTAAAATAATTTTTTTAACCCCTAATCTGCCGAACCGGACATCGCCGCCACTATAATAAATATATTAACCTCTAACTGCCGCACTCCCGTATAGCAAACACTAGTTAAAAATTATTAACCCCTAATCTGCCGTCCCTAACATCGCCGACACCTACCTACATTTATTAACCCCTAATCTGCCACCCCAACGTCGCAGCCACTATATTAAAGTTATTAACCCCTAAATCTAATCTAACCCTAACCCTAACACCCCCCTAACTTAAATATAATTTAAATTTAAAACTATCATTAACTAAATTATTCCTATATAAAACTAAATACTTACCTATAAAATAAACCCTAAGCTAGCTACAATATAACTAATAGTTACATTGTAGCTAGTTTACGATTTATTTTAATTTTACAGGCAACTTTGTATTTATTTTAACTAGGTACAATAGTTATTAAATAGTTATTAACTATTTAATAGCTACCTAGTTAAAATAAAGACAAATGTACCTGTAAAATAAAACCTAACCTAAGTTACAATTACATCTAACACTACACTATAATTAAATTAATTCCCTAAATTAACTACAATTAAATACAATTAAATACAAATATCTAAAGTACGAAAAAAACAAACACTAAATTACAGAAAATAATAAAATAATTACAAGTTTTTTAAACTAATTACACCTAATCTAATCCCCCTAATAAAATAAAAAATCCCCCCAAAATAATAAAAAGCCCTACCCTATACTAAAGTACAAATAGCCCTTAAAAGGGCCTTTTGCTGAGCATTGCCCCAAAGTAATCAGCTCTTTTACCTGTAAAAAAAAGTACAATAACCCCCCAACATTAAAACCCACCACCCACACACCCAACCCTACTCTAAAACCCACCCCCCCTTAATAAAACCTAACACTAACCCCTTGAAGATCACCCTACCTTGAGAAGTCTTCACCCAACCGGTTCCTTTAAATGACGTCATCCAAGATGGCGTCCCTTCAATTCCGATTGGCTGATAGAATTCTATCAGCCAATCGGAATTAAGGTAGAAAAAATCATATTGGCTGATACAATCAGCCAATAGGATTGAACTTCAATCCTATTGGCTGATTGGAACAGCCAATAGAATGCAACCTCAATCCTATTGGCTGTTCCAATCAGCCAATAGGATTGAAGTTCAATCCTATTGGCTGATTGCATCAGCCAATAGGATTTTTTCAACCTTAATTCCGATTGGCTGATAGAATTCTATCAGCCAATCAGAATTGAAGGGATGCCATCTTGGATGACGTCATTTAAAGGAACCTTCATTCAGTCGTCGGATGAAGAACGAAGACGATGCTCTGCGTCGGATGTCTTGAAGATGGACCCGCTCCGCACCGGATGGATGAAGATAGAAGATGCCGCCTGGATGAAGACTTCTGCCCGTCTGGAGGACCTCTTCTGGCCGACTTGGATGAAGACTTCTGCCCGTCTGTAGGACCACTTCGCCCGGCTTCGTTGAAGACTTCGGCCCGGTTGGGTGTAGACTTCTCAAGGTAGGTTGATCTTCAAGGGGAAGTGTTAGGTTTTATTAAGGGGGGATTGGGTGGGTTTTAGAGTAGGGTTGGTTGTGTGGGTGGTGGGTTTTAATGTTGGGGGGTATTTTTTTTTTACAGGTGAAAGAGCTGATTACTTTGGGGCAATGCCCCGCAAAAGGCCCTTTTAACGGCTATTTCTAATTTAGTATAGGGTAGGGCTTTTTATTATTTTGGGGCGATTTTTTATTTTATTAGGGGGATTAGATTAGGTGTAATTTGTTTAAAACACTTGTAATTATTTTATTATTTTCTGTAATTTAGTGTTTTTTATTTTTCGTACTTTAGATAATTGTATTTAATTGTAGTTAATTTAGGGAATTAATTTAATTATAGTGTAGTGTTAGATGTAATTGTAACTTAGGTTAGGTTTTATTTTACAAGTAACTTTGTATTTATTTTAACTAGGTATCTATTAAATAGTTAATAACTATTTAATAACTATTATACCTAGTTAAAATAAATACAAAGTTGCCTGTAAAATAAAAATAAGTCCTAAGCTAGCTACAATGTAACTATTAGTTATATTGTAGCTATCTTAGGGTTTATTTTATAGGTAAGTATTTAGTTTTAAATAGGAATAATTTAGTTAATTGTAGTAATTTTATTTAGATTTTTTAAAATTATATTTAAGTTAGGGGGTGTTAGGGTTAGGGTTGGACTTAGATTTAGGGGTTAATAACTTTATTATAGTGGCGACGACGTTGGGAGCAGCAGATTAAGGGTTAATAAATGTAGTTAGGTTGCAGAGACATTGGGGTGGTAGATTAGGGGTTAATAAATGTAGTTAGGTTGCGGTGACATTGGGGGCGGCAGATTAGGGATTAATAAATGTAGTTAGGTTGCGGCGACATTGGGGGTGGCAGATTAGAGGTTAATAAATGTAGTTCGGTTGCGGCGATATTGGGGGTGGCAGATTAGGGGTTAATAAATGTAGTTAGGTTGCGGCGACATTGGGGGCGGCTGATTAGGGGTTAATAAATGTAGTTAGGTTGCGGCGACATTGGGGGTGGCAGATTATGGGTTAATAAATATAATGTAGGTGTCGGCAATGTTGGGGGCAGCATATTAGGGGTTAATAAGTGTAAGATTAGGGATGTTTAGACTCGTGGTTCATGTTAGGGTGTTAGGTGTAGACATAACTTTTGTTTCCCCATAGGAATCAATGGGGCTGCATTAGGAGGTTTTTTTCAGCCGTCTCTCCCCCATTGATTCCTATGGGGAAATCGTTCACGAGCACGTTTTGCCAGCTCACTGCTACCGTAAGCAGCGCTGGTATTGAGGTGAGATGTGGAGCAAAATTTTGCTCTCCGCTCACATTTCTGCGGCTAACGCTGGGTTTGTAAAAACCCGTAATACCAGCGTTGTCTGTGAGCGGTGAGGGAAAACTGCTCGTTATCACCGCATCCCTGTTAACGCAAAACTCGTAATCTAGCCGTATGTTAACAACAATGTTATAAGAGTCTGTGCACAGCAACTGACAGATCCAAAAAAATATATAGTCAAATACAGACAATAAAAAAATAGGAGCTCTGCTTTTAGTATATTATTATTATAGAGGGTTATCATATGTGACATCTTTATATAATTGCCACAATGGGGAAGCCTACAGGTTTGGCTTTAACCCTGTGACTACCAAATAAGATTTAATCTCATTTGCAACTGTTTCTAGCATCTAAACACATAAATGAGCAATTACACTTTACATAAAACTATAAATGTTGTGTTTTTATAAATGAAAGCAAATATCTCAGGATATTCAGGCTTATAAATACAGCATTGAAAAAAAGAGGCAAGAACCAGAAAGTGAACAAACGGATTATGTTCCCCACAACATAAAAATGCTGGGCTAAGCAGAAGTATTTGGCTAGACACACAGTACAGTAAAGAGAGGACAAGATTTGGATTCCTCAGTCTAGAGCCAATTACAGTGCTTTAGTGACAAGTTCCATTACTAACCACCAAGCATAAGTTGAATAAAGCCTGGTACACCAAATGCCTTTGTACTGTGGAAATCTAAATCAGGATTCACAATCATACGTGTACAGAGAGTACAAATAACACCTTTAGCTCAGAGGATTTTTTTTTTTTGTGGTGGCAGCTGCCATTTATAAAGCTAGGCTTCGTAAATTGGACTTGTGCCAGAATGTCAATCTGGGACCCTCTGGCTGTGTTTATGTACATTAAAGTTTAAAGGAGCTTTAGTGAACCTTTGTCAAATGCATCACTGAGATAATATCTATGCCCTCAGTCTCCAGTGAGATGAAATGTGCACTTATCGATTTAAAATAGCTCCGGAGGAGGGTCCAGAAACACTTACTTATACCAACAAAGCAAAGCTTAACCTTTATATCTGCTCTTCTGAAGTTGTTCCGCTAGAGCTAGACTGATACTGTCATCACCTAAAACCCTTTAAATGAAAACGTTAAAATGAAAAGCAGCATTTCGTATTATTTATTTCAGCAAGGGAATAGTTAATCAGTATCACTATTAGCTGTGATTATTGAAAATGCCAAGTTCTATATCAAATACCTATTTTACTCCTTGCTTTTCTGAACCACTATAGTTTGTCTGAACGTAGGTTTGTTACTTATTTTTAAGGAAAGACTAATCTCAGCATTCGTAATGTCAACACACGGAGCATATCACATGACAATTGTTGTTAATATAGTGTGCGCACCTACGTAGAGGTGAGAAGGAACAGCAAATACTACTGATTAAGAGACTTAGGGCCATATTACCAGTGGAGCGCAAGTTAACACTCCCGCTGGAGTAGAAGTAAGAATTTTGCGCTGGTCAGGTTGCGCTGGATTTATGAGTTGAAAGTAAACTAATTTCGACAAGCGCAAAAATCCGAAGTAAGAATATGTGCATTTACTTATTCCCCATAGAAGTCAATGGAGAAAAAAAGTAGAAAAAAATACCTAAAATACCTAACACCTCACTCTCACACAAACCCGATCGTCATTTGCACCTGACATGAAAATATGAATATTTCACATTCCAATGTTCTTCACATAGCAGAATATGTTCTATTTATTCATAAATAAATATTTCTACATACATATATTTTTTTGGTACATTATATAGCTATACCTATATATATATATATATATATATATATATATATATATATATATATATATATATATATATATATACTGTAGATGATTGTATTGATAGGTATAGATATATACAGATATATTTAGGAATATCTATTTATAAGTGTTCCTAACACCTAAAATAGAGTATGGATCAAATCATGGTTACTAACCTGCTTTTACCCATCAGCTAATTATTTCAGCTGTGCTCTATTTCACACAAACATATCCCCATAAAGGGCTATATTACGAGTGGAGCGCAAATGTTTGCACCCGAGCGATAAGTAGTTTGCACTTGTCAGGCTTACCGCTTGTATTACGAGTTGAAGGTAAACACAGTCGTTTGAGCACAATCGTGCTTTATGCTAGAATGATTAGGGAGAATTCCGAACTCTGGTTAACTGTTCCTCTGAAAAAAAAGTGTCACAAAACACATAAAAAAATCATTACAAAGTACACTTACACTCATAATAAAAATTATTGAAAAAATATTGCACACAAAAGTTATAAAGGCTCAAACATATGAGGTCTCAGGTGCTAGGAAAAAAAGGGAGACAAAGGGCTTTAACATAGAGATTTATTATACATATATGTAAGTATGTATATGTATGTATATATATATATATATATATATATATATATATATATGTGTGTGTATATGTATTTATTTGTGTATTTACAGACATATATATTAACATATAAACACATAAATATATATCTACACATACGGTATATAGATATACACTCACCGGCCACTTTTTTAGGTACTCCTGTTCAATTGATTGGTAACACAAATTGCTAATCAGCCAATCACATGGCAGCAACTCAATGCATTTAGGCATCTAGACGTGGTGAAGATGACTTGCTGAAGTTCAAACCGAGCATCATAATGGGGAAGAAAGAGGATTTACGTGACTTTGAACGTGGCATGGTTGTTGGTGCCAGACGGGCTGGTCTGAGTATTTAAAAAACTGCTGATCTACTGAGATTTTCACACAACCATCTCTAGGGTTTACAGAGAATGGTCCGAAAAAGAGAAAATATCCAGTGAGCAGCAGTTGTGTGGATGAAAATGTCTTGTTGATGTCAGAGGCCAGGGCAGAATGGGCAGACTGGTTTGAGAAATGCAACAGTTACTCAAATAACCACTTGTTACAACCAAGGTATGCAGAATACCATCTCTGAACGCACAACACGTCGAACCTTGAAGCAGATGGGCTACAGCAGCAGAAGACCAAACTGGGTGCTATTCCTGTCAGATTAGAACAGAAAACTGAGGCTACAATTCACACAGGCTCACCAAAATTGGACAATAGAAGATTGGGAAAACGTTGCCTGGTCTGATGAGTCTCAATTTCAGCTGCGACATTCAGATGGTAGGGTCAGAATTTGGCGTAGACAACATGAAAGCATATATCCATTCTGCCTTGTATCAATGGTTGAGACTGGTGGTGGTGGTGTAATGGTGTGGGGGATATTTTCCTGAGACACTTTGGGCCCCTTAGTACCAGTTGAGCATCATTTAAATGCCATGGCCTACCTGGGTATTGTTGCTGACCATGTCCATCCCTTTATGACTACAGTGTACCCATCTTCTGATGGCTACTTCCAGCAGGATAATGCACCATGTCACAAAGCTCAAATCATCTCAAACTGGTTTCTGGAACATGACAATGAGTTCACTATACTCCAATGGCCTCCACAGTCACCAGATCTCAATCCAATAGAGCACCTTTGGGATGTGGTGGAGCGGGAGATTTGCATCATTAATGTACAGCCGACAAATCTGCAGCAACTGCATGATGTTATCATGTCAATATGGACCAAAATCTCTGAGAAATGTTTACAAAACCTTGTTAAATCTATGCCACAAAGAATTAAAGGGACACTGAACCCAAATGTTTTCTTTCATGATTCAGATAGAGCATTCAATTTTGAGCAACTTTCTAATTAACTCCTATTACCAAATTTCTTCATTCTCTTGCTATCTTTATTTGAAAAGCAAGAATGTAAGTTTAGAATCCGGACCATTTTTGGTTCACAACCTGGGTTGTGCTTGCTAATTGGTGGCTAAATGCACTCACCAATAAACAAGTGCTGTTCAGTGCACTGAACCAAAAATGGGCTGGCTCCTTAGCTTAGATGCCTTCTTTTTCAAATTAAGATAGCAAGAGGATGAAGAAAAATTGTTAATAGAAGTAAATTAGAAAGTTGCTGAAAATTGCTGCTCTATCTGAATCATGAAAGAAAAAAAATGGGTTTAGTATCCCGTTAGTTCTGAAGGGGGTCCAACCTGGTACTAGCACGGTGTTCCTAATAAAGTGGCCGGTGAGTGTATATATAGAAGTGCATTGGAGCCCTTTGCAGTTAAGTAGATAAAAAAAAATGGAAAAACATATTTATGCAATATTCATATTTAATAAAGGTTTTAATTATGTATTTACTGTAAATATTTCACAATCCAATGTTCTGCACATAGCGGAATATGTTCTTAGTATTTATAAATAGATATTCCTTTATATATATCTGTATATAAAACACAAGGGTAGAAGGGCGCACATTCCTCTAAGCGTAGTATGTTAAAAACATATATAGATTTATTGGTACGTTAACAAATGCAAACTCACACATTGAGACCTCAAACAACTATGAGGTATGATAAAAGCACATATGAACAAATGAAGTCTCACGGCATAGAAGTAGCGTCCCAGGGATGTCTCCACAATCTGTATAGATCGTCCTGTAGTTCTGCTGGGCACACCAAGTAAATACAATGTTTCAAAATGTTCTGTAAATGAAATCCTAAATGCTTTTATCATACCTCATAGTTGTTTGAGGTCTCAATGTGTGAATTTGCATTTGTTAACGTACCAATAAATCTATATATGTTTTTAACATACTACGCTTAGAAGAGTGTGCGCTCTTCTACCCTTGTTTTTTATACAGCTTAATCCGGTTTCCAGTACCGTGTTCATTAAGGGGCAGCAACTCAAATCCAGTATCGTGTTCTTAAAGGGACAGCAAAGCCTGGACAGAATTGTGTATCTACACAGCTTCTACACTCTTTGTATATACTTTTTCATGTACCTCTAAATGGGGCGCTCCTAATTGCATTTTTTTCTATATCTGTATATCTATTCCTAAATACATTCCTATATATATAATTTTTATTCAAAAAAAAATTGCGCTTGTAGGGTTAGCAGCAACAGTGAAAACAGTTTACTTTCAACTCGCAATACGAGCGCAACCCAACAAGCACAAAAAGCTTTCTTCCAGCTTTCTTCTAGCGCAATTAATGCTCAAGCAGAAGTGTTAATTTGCGCTCCACTGATAATACTTCAATATGTAAAAATGCTTCTAAGAAAAGTAATCAATGGTATCAAACTTTTTTTTTCAAGCACACAGCACACCAAGAATATGAAGGTAACTCTTCTTGACAGGATTTTGCTAATATTATTTTAAGTGATTTCATATTAACTTTTGTACTCCTTAAAAAAGTGATGGTAAATTGTACGTATGCTGACAGTAGATCCTGAATCTTGCTAGTTTTATATATTTATATATTTTCATTTATTAAATGTTATTGGATATGTACAAAAACCTTTTATTTATTACAATGTATAAGTTTTATTATGCCCCCTCCAGCTGCCCCCTACAAAACTCTTTTTTTTCTTTTCTTGAAGTGACGTTTTCAGCTCTCTTGTCATACGGTTCACCAAAAAAAAAAAAAAAATGTTGCCGAGCTGCTCATACAAACCGTAAGGCTCGAAAGACAATTGGATAAGAGTAGAAAATGTCATCTCAGGGAAAAAAAAGAATTTTGTAGATGGCAGCTGGAGGCGGGGAATAATAAAATGAATACATTGTAACAAATAAAAAAATGTTGTGCATCTCAATAACGTTTCAATAACGTTTCATAAATAGAACTATAAAAAACTACAGAGACTCAGGATCTGCTGTAAGCGTACATACAATTTACAATCACTTTAACTTAAAGGGGCATAAAACCCAAAATATTTATTTCATGATTCAGATAGAACATACGATTTTAAACAACTTTCTACATTTCTCTGTTTTATTGTTATCCTTTGTTGAGAAGCAGGATGATAAGTTCAGGAGTGTGCACGTGTCTGCAGTACTATATGTCAGCAGTTATACATTAGCAAGAGCACTAGGTGGCAGCACTATTTCCTCTCATGTAGTTCTCCAGGCATGTGCACACTACCTATCTAGATATCTCTTCAACAAAGAATAACTAAGCAAATTTGATAATAGAAGTAAATTGGAAACTTTATTTAAATTGTATTCTCTATCTGAACCATGAAAGAAAAATTTGGGGTTTCATATCCCTTTAAGCATAGTAAAAAATATTGCACCCTGCATTCATTATTTATTTTCCCTGCTATTGCTGTAATATATGTTGGCAAATTCTGCACTTATTCTTTAGAGTGCAACTACAGTTTGCCTTAGACTATTTGTGTATAAAGCAGCAAGTTACCCAAAGTTTTATCCCTAGACATGAGCCACTAATAACCACAGCAAAAGCAGCCAGGAACACACAGACACCAGGCTTTTCAAGGGGTGTATTTCTAGACTGCTCTGCAAAGACAGCCCCTGTGCATTTTGCAAAAATAATAAATACAATTCTAGTTTGTTTTTGTTTTTAAACGTTTATTTCACATTGGATTTTTGTAATGTAGTTTCCAATTGACTTCTATTATTAAATTGGCTTTGTTCCCATGATATTCTGTGTTGAAGAGATACCTAGGTAGGCATCTGAAGCACTACATGGCAGGAAATAGCGCTGCAAATGGATAACTTTCTTGCAAAACTGCTGCCACATAGTGCTCCAGAAATGGGCCGGCTCCTAAGCTACATTCTTGCTTTTCAACAAAAGATACCAAGGGAATGAAGAAAAATTGATAATAAAAGTACATTTGAAAATTGCATGCTCTATCTGAGTCATGAAAAAAAAATGTGTTTCATGTCTCTTTAATTTATGTCTACACTCTCACATATTGTATCATATTGTAGCTGTTAATGAGAAACCATAAATCATTCATACAAATCGAGTTATATTATATGTTTTAGCTGAAATTAGTAGTAAAATCTGTGCTCGGATATGAGAACAGGAGCTTCAGAAGTCTATCAGAACAGTATTGCAATAAAGTGTAGCACCAATAAGCTGTATGTTGGTTCTTTATTGCCTGTATGCTGAAATACTAGAACAAAAACATGTACTTTCTGATTTCTATTGAGGTAAATAGTTATGTTATTAAGAGTGTTCCACATTCTATAATTTTTAATTGTGTCCCCGGGGACTATGAAAAAGAGTCAGCGCTGTGCCCCTAACAGTTTATAATACTAGTGTACCTACCTTTATTGCTGGTAAACCCAAAATCTCCACAGGCTAAAATTCCTAATTTTTCAAATAAAATCGTTTTTCTCTGTTTTTTATCAGCCCAAATCCCACACGGACCTGACAGCCGGTTTTTGTCAATGAACAAGAGTTATTGTTTTCAGATTTTCACTGCATCAAAATGGTGCAGAACTTGAAAGAAAGGTTTTTAATAATAAACAGAAGACTTCAAATGTGGTTCCACCATGACTGTATTATTTTTCTGCACAATACCAAGCCCATTCTTGTTATGGTAATGGAATACTGATTGTATAAAGTGTCTTGATTATTTTTACCATCTGCTAAGACATGATCCCAATTCTTCTATCCGTATTCACATTCTTTGCCAGCCCATTTTTTTTCTTCTTTTATTATTTGCTTATAGGATCATAATAGTGAAATAATAAAGTGCTATAATATGTTAGATAATTTTATTATTAAACAGATCCCTACTGCTATCAATGTGTTTAACCCCTGAAACATTTCCTCGGGAGCGGTAATGTATTGCTGACTAAAACAAGGACAGTAGGCCAATAAGAAACCTCATATGTACATATCCACCAATCACAAACCCTGCCATGTTCAGGACTGGCTGTGGGACTTTGTACACATAGTTAACACTTTTGCACTATTATGTCCCTTTAAACAATTAGTATCTTTCTGGGGTTTTTTTGTGTTTGAAAATATTTTAACACCAAAGAAAATAAAGATATTTTGCTTAAAGGGACATGAAACCCATTTTTTTTCTCTTTCATGATTCAGATAGAGCAGGCAATTTTAAACAGCTTTCTAATTTACTCCTATTATCAATTTGTCTTTGTTCTCTTAGTGGCTACCAATAAGCAGATGCTACCCAGAGTTCTGAACCAAAAATGGGCTGGCTCATAAGCTTACATTCCTGCATTTCAAATAAAGATACCAAGAGAACAAAGAAACATTGATAATAGGAGTAAATTAGAAAGTTGCTTAAAATTGCATGCTCTATCTGAATCATGAAAGAAAAAAAATTGGGTTAAATATCCTTTAATAAGTCATTTGAAAAGTCAATGAATCGAGTAAAAAAATAAAATAAAAAGATAATCAGTTTGAAGATGCTCCGGATGAAAATACAAATAATTACCATTGTAATGGAAATCTTGAAAAACAGCACCTTCGTGAAAAAATAAATACATTCCTGCATTTCAAATAAAGATACCAAGAGAACAAAGAAACATTGATAATAGGAGTAAATTAGAAATTTGCTTAAAATTGCATGCTCTATCTGAATCATGAAAAAATAAATTTGGGTTTCATAGTCCTTTAACCTTATGTATGTTATATTTTACTACATTTATTTTAATTGATCTTTTATAGAATATATAGTAAGTCTGTAGTAAATGGTGAAAATTATGTGGAATAGACTTTTAGCAGAAGTGGAAGGAGTAAATAAAATATAGGAAATACATTTAAAAATGGTTAAAACACATTACCCTTAGGATTAATATTGTCTGGGGATTTTACGTTGGATTGGAGAACTGTCAGAATAATGTGGCTGCTGGTTATTATCTGACTTTATAATCATCTGATTTAACAAAAATCCTGTATAAGCAAATTTTAACAAAAAATTTTTATTTTTATGTTAAGTTTTAAAATTACAGTTTTTAAGATTGTTTATGCATAGAAAGTAATAATTAAAATCTATTTTTTCTAGGCTAGACATTTTGATGTATCCTTAAGACAGCTTAAAGCTTAAACAGAAAAGTAAATCAAGAGTGTATAATTAGTTTCTTAGTTTGTACTGTTTTTATATATATATAAAAAATACAAATAAAATAGTTTTTACAGATTTACAATAAAACAAATGAATAAATATAGAAAATGACTTCATAGAACTCAGTATCATTTTATCAGCTAATTCATAGTATGCCAGCCTCCCACCCCAAAGAAACAGAACAAGCTTTCCAGTCTGAAATTAGATACATATAGCTACTACAATTCTAACCCTCACATGTATTATTTTATTAACCCCTTAAGGACCAGCGACATACCCTGTATGTCGCTGGCCTTTTTTTGGGACTTGATTGTTTTATAGCGCGGTCTTGTCACCAGCGTTGAGACTGCTCTATTCCACAAAGCCTGCTGGAGGGAGGGCATTAATAGCGTGTTCTTGCTAGACTTGTGCTATTATGTCCTGAAAAAACCCTTAATGACCAGTGACATACAGGGTACATTGTGGTCATTAAGGGGTTAAATTACTATCCCACCAATTGCCAAGTGATCTGAAATGGTTTGAAACTAATTAATCAAATCTGGACATTTTGAAACTTATTTAACAGTCAATCTCTCAAAATACTCTATCAACAATTATCTAAAAAACGTTTAGAGGTTTGTATTAACTAGAATCAAAAACAAATAATACCACATAGAAATGATAACTATAAAAAGGACCAGTCAACACATTAGATTTGCATAATCAACAAATGCAAGATAACAAGACAATGCAAAAGCACCTAGTCTGAACTTCAAATGAGTAGTAGATTTTTTTATAACAAATTTCAAAGTTATGTATATTTCCACTCCCCTTGTACCATGTGATAGCAATCAGCCAATCACAAATGCATATACGTATAGTCATTTTTGCACATGCTCAGTAGGATCTGGTGACTCAAAAATTGTAAATATAAAAGACTGTGCACATTTTTTTTAATGGAAGTAAATTGGAAAGTTGTTTAAAATTACATGCTGTATCTGAATCATGAAAATTTAATAAAACATGAGTGTCCCCCTTGTGGTTGCAGAATTTGAGTATGCTGAGATCCCACTGACCAGTGTCATGCACAATGTTCACATCTAAGATAAGGTTCATGATTAGAATTAGAGGCTGGAGTAAGAACTACAGTCAACCACTGTGTTGCAGCTTTCTATGGCATTCAAACTGTTAATGTGAGTAGAACTCCCAATGTAGCAATGAATGACTTAACCTTTGATTGCACAGAACACAGCAGTGAATTAAATCTGACTTTTAAGGGTTCAGGTTAATGTAGGGGGCATGAGGTACTCTGCTTTTGTTAGTTAATTGAAATTGAAGACCTGGAAGGGAACAGTAAGGGAGCATCCAGTGCAAGGGGGAAATGTAAATTTGCAAGTGTCATGTCTCCCTCTTGCCAAGTAACAGAGCCATAGCACTTTATTGACTGACTGGGCCCATATTTAGGCCCTGTGGAACATTAGTACAGAAAAAAAAGCTAGTGAGCCGGCAGGTCAAACTTAAAGCTTAGCTTCTGTTACCTCAGATAACTGTGGTACTTTGACACTTGAGATTTTTGGAGCTTAGGTTTAATGTGTATTTATTAAAGGGGTATATAGCTACAAGAAGAATATTCTAATGATTCAGAGCATTTTCTTATGATCTTCACTCATCATCTAAGAAGTCTTGTCAGTAGTGTGAGATACCTCAAACAAATTTATAAGGGCAAATTTTAGCTTGAGAGCTGTTTATCTCACTATGTAGGTTCTGCATGTGAGGGATACATACATTACAATATAATGCTAAAAAAATCCAACAATTTTGTTGGATTTCTCTCCTTGTCAGGGAGCATTTGATCATTGGACCCTTTGTATTTCATGCTTTGTAACAAAAAATAATAGCCTGACCTGAATTATGAATCTCACAAAAAAAAAACAAATAAGTAGGATCACATCATCACATCTAGCACTCTTACTTTATAACCCTTGATCAAAAAACCATTAGACCAAACCAATCAGGATTCAAGTGAAATTGATACAAATAAACGCTATGGTAAGTAACTGTAAAATAGGCACGATAGCCGTAATAATAGTCACAAAGTATTAGCCCAAAAGTTCATATCTGGAAATTGCCACTCTCCTTAGTCCTATTAATCCACTAGGTGAAGCCAGAAAAAAACATTCATTCTTGGCTGGAAAGTTAATAGAGGTGTTTGCTCTCATAAGAGAGAAAGCCACATGAATAACCTCCTTCGGCTTAGACCATGCAGAACTCCTTAACAAGCCCTAGTAAGAGCATGTACAGGGAGATAGCACAGTCGTCCAATATGGTGGTCTCTAACTCTGCGCTGGCAGTCGATAGCTTGGCCAATCCAGCCCAGCGGAGAACACCAAACTAAGTCAGTTTCCACCCAGAGTAGTTCCTAAATACTGGGACAAAATAACTCTGTACTGAAAACAGTTATTTAGGTAAACAATGTGACTAAGCGCCTATTGCTCAGTAGAATGTCAACGTATGTTTCACCTTATGGTTTCTTCTGGGCTACAAATTATGAATGTAGCTGAATTGCAGGTTTCAGTAATACCTGTCAATCATTAAAGTGGAAAAATTCACTTGAAGAGGTTCAGTAGTACTGACAGAGATATTTAAAGTTAAAAACAATGTGCAGATTTGTTTTAAAGGGACACTAAAGTCAAATTAAAGTTCCATGATTCATGCAAAGCGTGCAATTTAAAAAACAATTTCCAAAATATACTTCCATTATCTAAATGTGCACATTCTTTTTGTATGCACACGTTCTGAGGCTCCAGCTTCTACTGAGCATGTGCAAAAGTGCAAAGTATATGCGTATATGCCTTTTGTAATTGACTGATGGCTGTCACAGGGGGAGAGACAATAGGACTAACTGTGAAATTTGACAGAAAATATTCTAGTGCTCATTTCAAATTCAAAGTAAGTGCTAATGCTTTGTCTTTTTTATTTTGTGTATTTCTCAAGTAGCCATTTCTATTGTATTTAGGGGTCATTTAAATTTCTGTAATGAAAGTGAAGAAACAGACAGAATTAAGCACGATGATTTATATTTATTTTCAGTGATATAAATCTTTAAAGCATTAAAAGGGACGGAATAGTAAACACCATGAAGCTTTAATATAAATGGTTAGTTATGCATAGTGAAACAACTTTGCAATATACATTCAATATTCATTTTGCACCCTTTTCAGTAATTGAGCTCTGAAAATTGTGGCTTTTTTTTTGTTATTTTTACTATTACTTCCAGCACATACAGTTAGCTTTGTGTAGCTCAATTATTTTACATTTTTTTTCTTTTTGTATTTTAGGTTTAATATTTTTTTATTATAAACACATTTTTAAACTTGGCCTAGATTGAAAGGTTTAAAGGGACAGTCTAGTCCAAAACAAACTTTCATGATTCAGATACGGCATGTGATTTTAAACAATTTTCAAATTTACATCTATCACCAATTTTGCTTTGTTCTCTTGGTATTCTTAGTTGAAATCTAAACCTAGGAGGTTCATATGCTAATTTCTAAGCCCTTGAAGGCCGCCTCTCATCTCAGGGGATTTTGACAGCTTTTCACCACTAGAGGGTGTTTGTTCATGTGTTTCATATAGGTAACACTGTGCTCATGCATGTGGAGTTCCTAGGAGCCAGCACTGATTGGCTAAAATGCAAGTCTGTCAAAAGAACTGAAATAAGGGGGCAATTTGCAGAGGCTTAGATACAAGATAATCACAGAGGTAAAAAGTGTATTAATATAACTATGTTAGTTATGCAAAACTAGGGAATGGGTAATAAAGGGATTATCTATCTTTTAAACCAATAACCAATAAATATTCTGGTGTAGACTGTCCCTTTAATTCATATTTACATGGTCAAATATAACTCATTGTGTTTAATACCCTTATTAAAGTAATACTTGTCATGCCATATAGCATAAAGTTTTTAAAAAAATATATGTTTTAAACAGTTTTCCACTAATTCATCCTAAAGCTAAAAATTCTTATTATCCATGATCAAATTATCTTAAGCCCTCATAAATTTAAAATCATTTAAGCAAAATATTATCATAAACGGCCATTAAAAATAAATATATACGTTTTTTAACTAGTTCCTCTCCTTTGCCTGTCATTGTGAGTGATTAGCACTTATTATGTGAGGCCTGGCTACTGGCTGGTTTCCAGTTTCCTGCCTAGTAAGATAAACTTCATGCAAGATACTAAAATGAAAAATAAACAAGTGTTATCTTTAGATGAGGAAAAATAAATTCAGTAAGGCTTGCCAAATGGGAAGCCCGGATCATAAAAAGCTCAACTCATCTGAAGACTCCATAAAGCTATATAGAGTGTGATAAGTTTTAAGGAGTTCCACACTGGTTTGATTATTTTATGTGAATTGCTGTTGAAGAAAGGAACATAATAAGTGCTCCTATGTTCTGCATATAGCAGACAAAAAGAATTAAAGTGGAGCAACAGAACAACCTGACAGAACATGCAATGGATGGGTAGCTTTTATGAGTATATGATATCCTTACCATGCTGCACCCATTCTACTATACACCTTTCCCTAGTTGGGCTGTCTTCATTAGAGTTGGCTTCCAAGGTCACTGTCCAAAAGTTTTGGGACACATGACATGACAGCTTCTTTAGACCTTCATGGTGATTAAATTTGTAGATATTTGACCCAACATAGGTATAGTTTACTTTTCTGAATTTTATGCACTAAAATGCTTCAGGAGAAACCAAGAACATCTATTAATATGTGATTCAGGTTTCCAAGTGACCTTCCTGTGATGAAAGGTTACAAAGTAAGCCAGTAAGGTTCATTCTGAAATAAATTCAACTTTGTTATGGAAAATAAATAATAAGCAGCCTATATCCCTTATGTTTTACATAAGAAAGCAGTAGAATAAATTATTGTGGAATTCATCCAGGACCCCCCCCCCTTATAATTTACCTGGAAACTATACAGAACTGTGCCTTGCGAATAAACAGCAAGAGCTTATGCCCAGTCTATTTAGCAAGCCTAAGAACAATGATCTTCAGCCATTGGTTCAGAGGAAGCTGCACTATTAAAGCTTTCAGGTAACGATATCACCTAAAGGTCTGAAGAAGAAAATATCTCATATTAATCACAGTGGTTTCCTTCTACCATTAATTCTCAATTATGATTTTTGTGACACACACTGTGTAATACTGGCTGTATGTACCATATGTTTGCAATATAAGACAAATTCAGTTTATAGCATATATACAAAGCATAGGTTAACATACCTAATGCATTTGTAGTAAAAAAAATAGGACATTTGAAAAAATACTGTACATATATAGTATTATTTTCATTTTAATATAATTTAATTATTTTAACTGAGCGATTGGGATGATACAAAATAATAATAATAATAATCAGCATTCAATTAAATTACTTCAGTTTGGGTGTAGTATATATCAAGAGATAATTGCAGGAAAATTGCATTCACCAGAATATGTTCTATCTGACTTTAAAGGGACACTGAACCCACATTTTTTTCTTTTGTGATTCAGATAGAGCATGCAATTTTAAGCAACTTTCTAATTTACTCCTATTATCACATTTTCTTCTTTCTCTTGGTATCTTTATTTGAAATGCAAGAATGTAAGTTTAGATGCCGGCCCATTTTTGCTGAACAACCTGGGTTGCCCTTGCTGATTGGTGGATAAATTCATCCACCAATAAAAAAGTGCTATCCAGAGTACTGAACCAAAAAAAAGCTTAGATGCCTTCTTTTTCAAATAAATATAGCAAGAGAAAGAAGAAAAGTTGATAATAGAAGCAAATTAGAAAGTTGCTTAAAATAGCTCTATCTGAATGCTCTATCTGAATCACGAAAGAAAATATTTGGGTTCAGTGTCCCTTTAACTATGTATAATAATTTATATTGGAGAGACAACTGGTATTTAAAACAAAACAAAAAAATAAGTAACTGAAAATTTCCAAAATACTAAAACTAAATATATTTTGGGTAAAAGAAGTTTTATTAATAGTCAGTAAAGAAAATAACAGGGCCAGGAATAAAAACCAAAGCAAAACCAAATGTAGTCTTTGACCCAGCTGATTACCAGTCTGTCTCTATGTAGCACATACTTTATCATTTCCACACCCCAGCTTCCCCATCTGATATACTGAGTAACAAAAGGCAGCTTCAGGGAAAACAAGAGGAACATCCGGCACAGGAGACCTAACCCGTTCCTTACAGAGAGCGCAGTTATACAGTAACACAAGCCGCATCTGCAAGACTTCGTGTGAAGGCCTGAACCAGAGAAAAATAAACAGAGCTAGAAAAACAGTAACATTTTGATGATTCTGTGCTCATGTCAGAGTACGACTGTTTGGAAGTGCTGTGGGTTCAGGGGATTAGCCTGGAGCAAGTATGAAACATTCAGTTGGAACAAATAATATGCTTATCTGTTTTTTATATTGCAACCAGGTGCATCACATTAACATCCTCGCTAATGTCATCACAGCCAGAATAGGCAGCACTACATGCAAAGTAGTACGACTGCTACACAGATCTAGATATTCCAGCTCAGACTGTTATGGAACATTATAGCTCCTAAATGGTTCATTTCTCTATTCAACTCCAGCACTGGCTGGGAAGTGGACACCAGGTACTTGAGTGTGTTTATGGTATAAGCACCAGCAAGAGATTTGGGACACATTAAGAGGAAGCAAATGTTATACGACAGTGTCCCTTTAATGAGATACACAGTTCTTAAGATAAAAATTGCCTTTAAAAGAATCCCAAAGTTCCCTCGTAATAATGGTAAGACAGACCAAAGAGCTTTAGGGAATTGGGCCCTAGATCTCTGGTTCTCAAAATGTTTTAGATACATGTGATTTAGAGGCAAAAGGTTCAGAACATTCTGATGCATTTTCTAGATTTTTGTGACAAATCTAAAATGATAAAATTGGACATAAATCTTTTTGCGGTGTAGAAAAACCAGAGTACTGTGGTTCAGTATAATTTAGAAAACTGAAAATCTTCAGTTAGCACTAAGGACCCATTTACACCATAAAACATCTGGGGGCCGATTTATCAAGCTCCGTATAGAGCTTGATGCCCCTTGTTTCTGGCGAGACTGAAGGTCTAAAGACCGCTGCTCCATAACTTGTCCGCCTGCTCTGAGACCACGGACAGAAATCAACCCGATCGAATACGATTGGGTTGACTGACACCCCCTGCTAGTGGCCGATTTGCCGCAAATCTGCAGGGGGCGGCATTGCACCAGCAGTTCACAAGAACTGCTTGTGCAATGATAAATGCCGACAGCGTATGCTGTCGGCATTTATCGATGTGCAGCAGACATGATACGCTACAATGTATCATGTCCGCTCACACTATGTTAAATATACCCCTTGGTGTTTTCTTTATTATTTAAAAAGACATTGTACTGTAAAATGTTCTCCCATCTAGGGCTAGATTACGAATGGATCCCTAACTGTTGCGCGCAAGCAATAAGTGGTATATCACGGCTCTTTGTGCACGTAAGAAGTAGCGATTGTATAAAAAGCTCGCTTGAGCACAATCAAATTTAACATGTGTTGGGTTAGCGCAACTTAAGAGATCTGGTTAGCTGTTACGGAAAACAAAAATGTTTCCACAAAATAAATAAAAAATACGTTTAACAGTATAGTTATACTCATAATAACACTGTCTGCTAAAAAATATTTTAAAAATTGCATTAAATAGTTATAAAAGATCAAAGATATGAGGTCTTAGGTGTGTGAAAAAGATACATACATAGACATGTCTAAATATGTATATGTTTATAAATATATATGTATATACTGTATGTGTGAACAGATGTATTTGTTTTACTATAAATTTACTGTACATATTTAACATTCCAATGTTCTTCACTTACAGGATAATTTTGTTTTTATTGTTAATACATAGTTCTATTTATATATCTGTACAGTATATACCTATAGCTGTATATCTATTCCTATAGTTCAGTGGTGGTGAACTTTTTTGAGCCTGAGTGCCCAAACTGCAACACAAAAGCAACTTATTTATCTAAATGTGTAAATACTGCAATTAAACCTGGATATTGAGTTTTTTTTTTTTTTTTTTTAGAAAAGCTACACTGTTATAACACTGTTTGGCAAAAGATAAGTACTTAAGCAAAGAATAAATGCACTTTGGCAAAATAAACTTAAAAAGGGATATGAAACCCACATTTTTTCTTTCGTAATTCAGATAGATCATGCAATTTTAAGCAACTTTCTAAATTACACCTATTATCAATTTGTCTTCGATCTCTTGGTATCTTTATTTGAAAAGCAAGAATGTAAGCTAAGGAGCCGGCCCATTTTTTGTTCACCACCTGGGTAGCGATTGCTGATTGGTGGCTAAATGTAGCCACCAATCAGCAAGCTCTACCCAGGGTCTGAACCAAAAATGGGTCAGCTCCTGAGCTTACATACCTAATTTTTAAAATAAAGATACCACAAAGAAAAAATGGTAATAGGAGTAAACGGGAAAGTTGCTTAAAATTGCATGCTCTATCTGAATCATGAAAGAAAAAATTTGGGTTAAATATCCCTTTAATAAGTCATTTGAAAAGTCAATGAATCGAGTAAAAAATTAAAATAAAAAGATAATCAGTTTGAAGATACTCCGGATGAAAATACAAATAATTACCATTGTAATGGAAATCTTGAAAAACATTACCTTTGTGAAAAAGTAAAATAAAGTATGCTCTGAAAGTGAATGTTCCAGATAATTTTCACGGTCACGTGTTTCCTCTCCACCAATCCTGAGCAAGCACTATCGTTCTTGGTCACAACAACATGACTGTTTGCTGTCTAATCACTGAAGTGCTGTATGTTGGATAGTAGACTGGAGATTCAGACGTACTTAGACAGCAAACAGTTTAGCCACTGTTGATTAGCATAGCAAAGTGATAGGTGTCCAGCTATAAACACACTATGGGCTAGATTACAAGTGGAGCACTAATGTATTATGCACCCGGGAGCGTGATATATAACAAGCCATTAGAAGTAACTGGTTATAGCTACCGCAAGCTCATGGTAGAAATTAGCGCTCAGAAAATTTACCAGAGGTCAGACCTCTGGTTAATTTTCAAAATAAGCCTTAAAATAAAGAATATTCTTTTTTTTCTTAAAAAACAACTGCATAAAGCAGTTATGAGGGGTTAACATTTGCTGTGTGGGGTGTTAAAAAAAAAACGTCACTGAAAAGTGCCTTTACATAGCAGTCAATGGTAACTTTGTGTTCCTTGTAAATATATACAGTATGTATATGCTTATATACATATATATTTTTGTGTTAATTTGTGTATATACACATATTAGGAGCACAACCCGATGTGCACAAAAATTATCACAACCCCGTTAACTTCATCTCCCATAGAAGTCAATGGTTTTGCATGTTAAAACCAATACCTATGCTAAAAATGTTAATACTACAGTATTAGCTATGAAAAAACTTTGTAAACAAGAGACTATAGGAAAAATCAGCCTTCCAGTGGGGATGGAAAAGACAGAGGCCTAGATTTAGAGTTTGGCGTTAGCCGTCAAAACCAGCGTTAGAGGCTCCTAACGCTGGTTTTTACCGCCCGCTGGTATTTAGAGTCAGTCAGGAAAGGGTCTAACACTCACTTTCCAGCCACAACTTTTCCATACCGCAGATCCCCTTACGTCATTTGCATATACTATCTTTTCAATGGGATCTTTCTAACGCCGGTATTTAGAGTCGTGGCTGAAGTGAGCGTTAGAAATATAACGACAAAACTCCAGCCGCAGAAAAAAAACAGGAGTTAAGAGCTTTCTGGGTTAACGCCGGTTCATAAAGCTCTTAACTACTGTGCTCTAAAGTACACTAACACCCATAAACTACCTATGTACCCCTAAACCGAGGCCCCCCCACATCGCCGCCACTCTATTAAATTTTTTTAACCCCTAATCTGCCGACCGCACACCGCCGCCACCTACGTTATCCCTATGTACCCCTAATCTGCTGCCCCTAATACCGCCGACACCTACATAATATTTATTAACCCCTAATCTGCCGCCCCCAACGTCGCCTCCACCTACCTACACTTATTAACCCCTAATCTGCCGACCGGACCTCACCGCTACTATAATAAATGTATTAACCCCTAATCCGCCTCACTCCCGCCTCAATAACCCTATAATAAATAGTATTAACCCCTAATCTTCCCTCCCTAACATCGCCGCCACCTAACTTCAAGCATTAACCCCTAATCTGCCGACCGTACCTCACCGCTACTCTAATAAATTTTTTAACCCCTAAAGCTAATTCTAACCCTAACCCTAACACCCCCCCCTAAATTAAATATAATTTAAATCTAACGAAATAAATTAACTCTTATTAAATAAATTATTCCTATTTAAAGCTAAATACTTGCCTGTAAAATAAACCCTAATATATCTACAATATAAATTATAATTATATTGTAGCTATTTTAGGATTAATATTTATTTTACAGGCAACTTTGTATTTATTTTAACTAGGTACAATAGCTATTAAATAGTTAATAACTATTTAATAGTTACCTAGTTAAAATAATTACAAAATTACCTGTAAAATAAATCCTAACCTAAGTTACAATTAAACATAACACTACACTATCAATAAATTAATTAAATAAAATACCTACAATTATCTACAATTAAACCTAACACTACACTATCAATAAATTAATTAAATACAATACCTACAAATAAATACAATGAAATAAACTAACTAAAGTACAAAAAATAAAAAAACCCCGGCAGATTAGGGGTTAATAAGTGTAAGGCTAGGGGTGTTTAGACTCGGGGTACATGTTAGGGTGTTAGGTGCAGGCTTAGGAAGTGTTTCCCCATAGGAAACAATGGGGCTGCGTTAGGTGCTTAACGCTGCTTTTTTGCAGGTGTTAGGTTTTTTTTCAGCTCAAACTGCCCCATTGTTTCCTATGGGGATATCGTGCACGAGCACGTTTTTGAAGCTGGCCGCGTCCGTAAGCACCGCTGGTATCGAGAGTTGCAGTGGCGGTAAATTATGCTCTACGCTCCCTTTTTGGAGCCTAACGCACTGAAAACCCAGCCATTCTGTGAACTCTAAATACCAGCGGTATTTAAAAGGTGCGGCCAAAAAAAGGCATGCGGTAGCTACGCGGGTCGTTACCGACAAAACTCTAAATCTAGCCAAGAGAGACTAGTGAATTTATAAGTGTCCCTGCTGCTGAATACAATTAACTCCTACCAGCTGCTTGCCTGAGTACAGTATCCATCTATGCAGTTCTTCCCAGGTATTGCAAGTCCTAATCATACCTCGTGCAGTAAGTTGCTGATGGTGATATACAATATGATGATGGTACACAATAAGGGCAAATTAGATGCATTTCATGGTTGTATATTTATTTGTCCAGCAAAATAAACACACCCAGATGTTTAAAACTTAATTAATCTTAAAGCTCAAAATTCAATTAACAATGAAAACTATATGATATGATATTGATACAATAAAAATCATAAGTAAGGTAAATCTAACTCAACAGAATTTTACTTTCAGGAAAGCTGATCACTGCTCTCCTACCTGCCAGGAACCGTAAATAGTGACCTTGAAGTCACTATATCTATTTTACAACTGGAATATCCAGACATCATGTATTGCATAAAGATAATTTTAATGAAGGTGGAATTAGTGACTTGCATGCTGCAGTGTCTAAAATGCAGTTAGATTATGAAGATCAGAATTATGGCATGATATATTCATAGGCTGTGGAGATTCTAGGGGGTTATGCACCCCATTCATTACTTTGGCACAGCAAACCTCAAATGTATCACAATCCTGACATTCCTAGGTAGTCTCTTCTTATATTCCTTTCTGTATTTATATTTCTATATTTTTATGTCTACATAATTATGAGATCTAATGAGTAGACATTTTGACTACACACACACATACAGATGCTCATATACACATATGCTCACACAGGCATACAATCACATATCCATGCATGCACATACACACATACAAACACTCACATACATACATACACACACATACAGATGCTCATATACATATATGCTCACACAGGCATACACATACATACCCATGCATGCACATACACACATACAAACACTTACACACACACACACACATGCTCATATACATATATGCTCACACAGGCATACAAATACATACCCATGCATGCACATACACACATACAAACACTCACATACATACATACACACACATACATACAGATGCTCATATACATATATGCTCACACATGCATACACATACATACCCATGCATGCACATACACACATACAAACACTTACACACATACATACACTCACACACATACATTCACACACATACAGATGCTCATATACATATATGCTCACACAGGCATACAAATACATACCCATGCATACACATACAAACACTCACATACGTACATACATACACACACATACAGATGTTCATATACATATATGCTCACACAGGTATACAAATACATACCCATGCATGCACATACACACATACACATACAGATGCTCATATACATATATGCTCACACACAGGCATACAGACACATACCCATGCATTCACATACACACATACAAACACTCACTCACACACATACACACATATAGATGCTCATAAACATATATGCTCACACACAGGCATACAAATACATACCCATGCATGCACATACACACATACAAACACACACACATATAGATGCTCATATACACATGTGCTCACACAGGCATACAAATACATATCCATGCATGCACATACACACATACAAACACTCACATACATATAGATGCTCATTTACACATATGCTCACACAGGCATACAAATACATACCCATGCATGCACATACACACATACAAACACTCACACACATATAGATGCTCATATACACATGTGCTCACACAGGCATACAAATACATACCCATGCATGAACATACACACATACAAACACTCACATACATATAGATGCTCATTGACACATATGCTCACACAGGCATACAAATACATATCCATGAATGCACATACACACATACAAACACTCACACACACACATACACACACACATACAGATGCTCATAAACATATATGCTCACACACAGGGATACAAATACATACCCATGCATGCACATACATACATACAAACACACACACACATACACATAGATGCTCATATACACATATGCTCACACAGGCATACAACTACATATCCATGCATGCACATACACACATACAAACCACTCACATACAGTACATATAGATGCTCATATACACATGTGCTCACACAGGCATACAAATACATACCCATGCATGCACATACACACATACAAACACTCACACGCATATAGATGCTCATATACGCATGTGCTAACACAGGCATACAAATACATACCCATGCATGCACATACACACATAAAAACACTCAGGGCCATCTTTAATATTCACTGGACCCAGGACAAAACATTTCTTGGGCCCCCCACCCCATGCAATTTCGCTCTCCACCCCAACATCCCAAAAAACAACTAAATCAATGTATTTTATAATTTTTTTAAAAAATTATTAGCCCAGCAGTGGACTAATCATTTAAAAAAAAATGAAATAAATTGCAATATTTGAAACTGGACCTAAGCAGTACTAATAAGTAAATAAATATATAAATTCCTCCACTGTGGATTCATTTAATATTCTTTTGAATGTGATTCTGGTGTGAGGTTAGCTGGTTAAAGAGATTTAGGGCAGCCAACAGGAGCAAAGCAAGGTAAAGACTGAGGAGGAAGCATGGAGGTGCAGACAAATATAAGTTTACTGACTGGAACAGCAGAGCTACTATGGGAAACTGTAAAATCTGCGACAGAGAAAGCAAAAACTATAAAAATAAACCTTACATTAATGTGTGAAGTATCAGCATGACACTATGGCCTCTATTTATCAAGGTCTGTCGGACCTGATCCGACAGTGCGGATCAGGTCCGACAGACCTCGCTGAATACGGCGAGCAATTGCTAGTGCAACGCCGCCGCCAGCAGGGGGGTGTCAATCAACCCAATTGTACTCGATCGGGTTGATTTCCGGCGATGTCTGTCCGCCTGCTCAGAGCAGGCGGACAGGTTATGGAGCAGTGGTCTTTGTGACCGTTGCTTCACAACTGCTGTTTCTGGCGAGCCTGCAGGCTCGCCAGAAACACGGGGCATCAAGCTCCATTCGGAGCTTGATAAATATGCCCCTATACATCAGCCACAGCAGCACATGTCACTTATTTGCTAGGAACAAGTTCCCTCTCACCCTGCACTAGACAATGCTGCATTGTGAGGGGCGTGTGTGCACTAACTTATTCTTCCCACTGACACCTTTCTACAAAGCACTGTTCCCCTAACAAACTTCAGTTAGTTGATCTTAGGGCCACAGCAGAAAGAGCAGGGCTAAGGGGACCAGCAGACTGGATGCTGTCTCCCCAAGGCTGCATGGATACAGTGTGAGATGAGTCACACAGCCTCAAGACTGAAGAGAGCAGTGTATGCAGCTGCACAGATGCTCAAATCCTCACGTGCCTGCCACTCCAGCTTTCTGCTGCATGCGCCTACAGTCAGCCCTACCCAGAAACAATCCCTACCATCAGAGCAGTTACCTGGTAACAGTGGTAACCCCAGTAGGACCTTTTCTGATGCAGTGGGAATGGTTGGATGCCGAGTTAGGGCTTTGCATTCAGTGCTGCACAGTGCAGATCTAAAACAGCACATGGCAATAGCTTGGCATGTCACATGACACCGGCACGGTCTGGCACAGTTTTTTAAAAAAATATATATATAAGCAGAGTACTTTTGACTGTGACAGTATTAGGACTGAATGTGTGTGTTCCCCATGTCACATCAGCAGTCTGGTATGAACCATAAAAAAAAAAAAAAATTTTTTTTTTTTTTTAGGACTCTTGGGCCCCTCAACAGAGACTGGGCTCTGGGCAGCTGCCCCTTTTGCCCTGTGTTAAAGACGGTCCTGCAAACACTCACACACATTTAATTTTTATAAGGAATGGCACATTTTATTCTTATCTTCTTTACCATATTTATATATTTTGCATCTATTTAACTATACAGAAAATAGCATGGACATTTTTAAAATGTAACTATTCATTTAAAAACATTAGCTAACTAGTGGCCAGATTACAAGTGGAGCCCTAATTAATGCTCCCGCTTGAGTATTAACTGCGCTAGAAGTAATCTTTTTGCGCTCGTCGGGTTGCCCTGGTATTATGAATTAAAGAGTGCAAAAAGTCGAAGTTAGAATATCTTGTGCACATTCACAAATTCCCCCATAGAAGTCAATGGAGCAAAAAAGTGGGAAAAAATGTAACACCCAACTCGTGTGCAAACCCGATCTCATATTCTCATGTACACTAACACTAACCCGACATGAAAATAGGAATATTTCACATTCCATTGTTCTTCGCATACAGGAATATGTTCTATTTATTCATAAATAAATAAATATTTCTATTTATATCTGATGGTTTTTTTTGTTACAATGTCTATCTATCTATCTATCTATCTATCTATCTATCTATCTATCTATAAAAAACAAGATAATGTTATCCGTGCTGTAACACTATAAACAATGTATGTCACTTTAAGGATAAACAAATCAGTACCTACATAAAAGTAAAACAAATAAGTTCGTTTCCAGAGATTTGGGCAGCAGAAACAAGTGTGGTGTGAAGATTCCCAAAAACTTCACCAAGGAAAACAGATTAAAACAAGGATTGTGAGTCTGCGCCTCAAAGCCGAGGTATAATATAATAAAAACTAAATTTAATTAAAAAAATATAGCACTGAAGTTGTGGGGTATTAGCCCCTATAGCAATGCCCTTACTTCCAATTACCTCAATCAATATGAGGTAAGTAGCCGCTGTACTAAAGCACAGCTTCCACCGGTCTCCACACTGCTCAATGTATTTAGACAATAGGGGATTTAGGATGTCTGGTCCACCGTGCTGCTCCTGAGGTATGGCAATATATACTTCCACTAGACATCCACACTTCTGCCTCTCAACATTTAGAGTGTATATGTAAAAACAAATATACACTCCCAACCATGAACGAGGTGCTGGATAGTTACAGGTGAGAAACACTGGTTCAACAGAGTATTAAGCCATCTGCTGGTCCGATCCGGTAGTCATAACCAATGTTCGGCTGATGTATATGAAGGACTAAGTGTCACTTCTGCTTACAGATCACCAGGTATCTTCAAGGGAAAAAGCCAATCATAATAGATACTTCACTGACAGCACAAAAGTATATATATATTGTATATAAATATACAGTATATATATATTATTATTATAATTTTTTTAATCAATACCTCTTCAAAACTACATTTTCCCATTACTGGGCAGAGCCACCTGAAAATGATGCATGCTCAGTATAGTGAAAATATGAAAATGATCTAATCACTGATATTTATCAGAAGGGGAAGAATAAACAGCATCCCTACTCTTTACTAGTGCCCAGAAAGGAAATACAGTTAGCAATATTTCTTTAAATAAATATGTTTTGGTACTAATAAAAGTTTTATCGACATTAGATGTAGGACAACCTGATGCTCTGAAAAATATTGCTGACATAAGAAAAGATTGAACAAACTCAGTGACTTGGGTTATGGAAGGACTGGAATAAAGGCTTAATCATCAAGCAATTTTCACCTAGTGGGTAATTTGTTTTTGCATACCAAAGAAGCAACATTAAAGCTACCCCAGGTAAGGTAATATTATCTCTTTTTGCACTGTAGAAAATGAGAGCTGTTCTTTTGGTGGAAAAGTAAACCCTGTATGACAAGTATTGATGTTCAGACATTTGACCCCATGTAGGCCCTGAGTAGAGGGTCAGGTAGTGGTCAGTGGCACTAATGTAGCTAATCGTGCAAGGATAAGCTCCTGGTGATGTTTTGTCACAGCTGGTTGGCTGGGTACTAACGGTTGGTGGTAGAAAATGTCTTAATGTTGGAGTAGCTCCTGTTAATGGGTAAGGGGAGGTAGCAGATTTCACACGTTGGTATATCAGGGCAACCAGCTTTTGGTTAGGTTTATATGGAGCATGTTATTCTTAAATTATTGTTTTCTATATTTTAGACTGTTTACATATTTCCCAGCATTTCTCAAGGGCTATCTGGGACAGGGAGGTGGCGGCCCACCAGTGTTTCATGGCGGAGCCACCATAGGAATCTCAGAATAGCAGGCTTGCCATGGGTAAGGTACCGTATGTCTCATTAGGGCAGGGGACAGAGTCAGGGAGTTTTGTGGGTAAAGGCAGGCAGTCACTGGAAACAGGTTACTCTCAAATTCAATGGGACATTAAAACATTTTTAAAATGTTGAATTTAAAATAGGGCATATTAAATATGACAGTTTTTGTTTTGAAAAAATAAGGTCCTAAAAAATCTACTTTTTGATTTTACCCTGGTGGAGCAGTTTTAATGAGTGAGAGCTGTCCTATCAGCTAGTGAGCAGTTTGTAACTAAGGAAGAAATCAGCACAAATATGCATTTCAAATTTGTTTCCAAACTATAATAGCATTAACTAACATATAACTAGATTACGAGTTATGGCGTTATAGCTGCTCGCTAATTTCGTGTACGTTTTTTTCATCGCTCACCTTTCATAGCGCTGCTATTACAGGTTTGAAAAAATCCGTCTTGCGCGGGTGATATTGATGCCTATGGGGAAAGAAAAAGTTACGTTTAAACCTAACACCCTAACATAAAACCCACGTCTAAACACCCCTAATCTGCTGCCTCCGACATCGCCGCAACCTACATTACAGTTATTAACCCCTATTCTACCTCTCCTGATATCGCCACCACCTACATAATGTTATTAACCCCTAATCTGCCGTCCTTAACATCGCTGCAACATAAATACACTTATTAACCCCTAATCTGCCGTCCTTAACATCGCTGCAACATAAATACACTTATTAACCCTTAATCTGCCGCCCTTAACATCGCCGCCACCTACATTACAGTTATTAACCCCTAATTTGCCGCCCCCAATGTCGCCGCCACTATACTAAAGTTATTAACCCCTAAACCTCTGGCCTCAAACATCACTAACACTAAATAAATATATTAACCCCTAAACCTAACCCCCCTAACTTAAATATAATTAAAATAAATCTAAATAAAACTTACTATTATTACCTAAATAATTCCTATTTAAAACTAAATACTTATCTATAAAATAAACCCTAAACTAGCTATAATATAACTAATAGTTACATTGTAGCTATTTTAGGTTTTATTTTTATTTCACAGCTAAGTTTCTATTTATTTTAACTAGGTAGACTAGTTTTTATTTTGATAGGGCTATTAGATTAGGAGTAATTCGTTTTATATTTTTGATAATTTAGTTTTTATTTTGTGTAATTTAGTGTTTTTTTTCTTTTAATTTAGATAAATGTATTTGAATAATTTAATTTATTTTATTGTAATGGTAGTTTTTAGCGTAAGGCAGGTTAGGTTTTATTTTACAGGTAACTTTGTATTTATTTTAACTAGGTAGTTAGTAAATAGTTAATAACTATTTACTAACTAGTCTACCTAGTTAAAATAAATACAAACTTACCTGTGAAATAAAAATAAAACCTAAGATAGCTACAATGTAACTATTAGTTATATTGTAGCTAGTTTGGGTTCTATTTTATAGGTAAGTATTTAGTTTTAAATAGGAATTATTTAGGTAATAATAGTAAGTTTTATTTAGATTTATTTTAATTCTATTTAAGTTAGGGGGTGTTAGGGTTACATTTGGGTTAGGGATAGGTTTAGGGGTTAATAGGTTTATTATAGTGGCGACAATGTCGGGGAGCGACGGAATAGGGGTTAATAAAAATTTTAAGTGGCAGCGATGTCCGGAGGGGCAGATTAGGGGTTAATAATTTTATTTTAGTGTTTGCGATGTGGGAGGGTCTCGGTTTAGGGGTTAATAGGTAGTTTATGGGTGTTAGTGTACTTTGTGACAGTTTAGTTATGAGTTTTATGCTACAGCTTTGTAACGTAAAACTTATAACTACTGACTTTAGATGGCGGTACGGATCTGGTCATTTTAGGCTGTACCGCTCACTTTTTGGCCTCACAGAAAAACTCATAATACCGGCGCTATGGAAGTCCCATTGAAAAAGGACTTTTCTTAAAGTGCGGTACTGACGTTGCGTGACGGCCAAAAAGGTGTGCGGTGCAGCTATTATAGGCGTGAGTGAAAAAGCATCGTTATGAAGCATAACGATGCTTTTTCACTCATAACGCAAAACTCGTAATCTAGGTGATTTTTAATTACTTACATGTTAACTTCTCCTCTTTTACATGCATAATAGAGATTACCTTTTTCATGCAACAAAATATTTCCAACATGATAAAAAAGATTTCTGTGCATAATGTCCTGTTAATGCTGACAAGATTTATGTTCCATTTCTGATGCTAAAAGAAAATTAAATTAAACAAATACCTCTTCTACATTGAGTTAAAAAATCTAAGGTCTTCAAACCCATTTCCTCAATTATACTTGAAAAAGATAATCCATGTAAAACTGAAGATATAGATGTCGTCTTGTCAGCTAACTCAAGGAAATACACTGTATCAGTGTCCCAATGTGCCTAGACAGGAAATGAAGGAAATGCTAAGTTTTGACATTTGTCTGATTGGCAGGTGATGCAAACCAGTACAAGTTTTTTGGGTTTTTTTCTCCAAAAAACATTTCCACTCTCTTCTCTTTGGTGTGCATAAAAAGCAAGTTTGCAGCCTGTATCTTAAAGGCAAATTCCTACCTTTGATCTTGAGGTCATGGTTATATTTACAGTTTTATGTAAATGGTTTAACGCTGAGGGGGTTATAATATAGTTTATACCTGTCAACACCATTCCATAGCTTGCAGTACATTTTTTTTTATGCGTTTCAAAAAAATAATTTAACACTTTTGTCTCAGAATTTTTTGTTGGCAAGTTCCTAAAAAACATCTTCATATTTTAGTTGCGTCCGACACAATAGATCATATTTTATCTACTGGCTTATTTTAGAATGAAACAGCATCAAGAAAATATTTTATTGAGAATTGTAATCATTATAGGCCAGATTACAAATGGAACGCTAATTAACGCTTCCATGTTAATTGTGCGCCGCTAGAAATAAGCTTTTTGCACACAACGGGTTGGGCTTGTATTATGAGTTGAAAGTAAACTATTTTCGCTTGCACGCTAACCCGATGAGTGCAAAAAGCCAAACTTAGAATATTGCGTGCACGTTCACGTATTCCCCCTCAGAAGTCAATGGAGCAAAAAATAAATAAAAAAACCTAAACCCTACTCGCGCACAATCCCAATCGCATTTTTTCAAGTGCGCTAAACCGACATGAAAATATGAATATTTCACATTCCAATGTTCTTCACATAAAATAATATGTTTTATTTATTCATAAATACATATGTCTACATATATCTGATTGTTTTTTGGTACAATATATATCTATACTTATATACTGTACACATTATTATATATAGGTTTAATATATACAGATATATATATATATAGGAATATCTATTTAGAAATACATAGAACATATTCTGCTATGTGCAGAACATTGGAATGTGAAAAATTTACAGTAAATACACAGTTAAAACCTTTATTAAATATGAATATTGCATAAATATGTTTTTTCATGTCTTCATCTACTTGTATGGATTATGTGTGTACATATGTATTTGTGTGTTTATATGTGTATATATGTCTGTAAATACATATATATATACATATAAATACATAAAAACATATAAATACATAAATACATATGCACAAATATATATATATATATATATATATATATATAAATAAATATATTTATTTATACTTAGACATAGACATCTCTAGACATGTATGTGTATGTATCTCAATGTTAAAGCCCTTTGCCTGTCTTTTTTTCTAACACCCGAGACCTCGGGGTAGATTTACCAAGCAGCGGATGCTGCAATCTACCCCCGAACCGTACAACCGCTGCTCCTTTAAGGGACATGAAACCCAATTTTTTTTCTCTCACAATTTAGAAAGAGCATGCAATTTTAAACAACTTTCTAATTTACTTCAATTATCTGTTTTGCTTCATTCTTTTGATATCCTTTGCTGAAAAGCATATCTAGATAGGCTCAGAAGCTGCTGATTGGTAGCTGCACATAGATTCCTTGTGGGATTGGCTCTCCCATGTGCATTGCTATTTCTTAAACAAAAGATATCTAAAACATGAAGCAAATTAGATAATAGAAGTAAATTGGAATGATGTTTAAAATTGTATTCTCTACTTGACTTATGAAAGAAAATTTTTGGGTTTAGTGTCCCTTTAACTCATCCGCCACCTCTGAGGTGGTGGACAGCAATCATCCCGATCAGATACGGTCGGAATGATTGACACCCTCTGCTAGCAGCCGAATTGGCTGCAAATGTTCAGGGGGCGGCATTGCACAAGCATTTCACCACAGCAAATCATGTCTGCCCGCCGCTTGATCATTTGGCCCTCTCATATGTTTAAGCCCTTATAACTTTTCCGTGCAATATTTTTTTGAAATAATTTTTATTAGAGAGTGTTATTATGAGTGTAACTATACTTTCTAATGTATTTTGATGTGTTTTGTGCAACTTTTTTGTTTTGCAAAACAGTTAACCAGAGCTCTGAGGATGCAGTAATCATTCTAGCGTTTACTTTCAACTCATAATACCAGTTGAGCACAAACACCTTATCACTCGCGTGCAAACATTTGCGCTCCAGTTGAAATCTGGCCCTATATAAGCTAAAACATATACAGCAAATGGTAAAAAAAACACCTACTGGTTCTTACAGAAATTGCTAGGTATTAGCAACTGGTTTTGCCTGGCATAAAATAGCAAACCACCCTGGTCTGTTTCTGAACAGATTTTACATTCAGGATTTTTTTTAGGGATGTAAAGATATTGGTTTTACCATATTCCAATATTTTCAATAAATTATTCAAAGTATCAGTAAACTCTAAAAAAATGCTACTAATAAATAACATTTGATAATGGAAGTGAAATGAAAAGTCTCTTAAAATTGCATGCTGCTGTTTATATCATGAAAAAAATGAATGTCAGTTTAAGTCCTGATTGGTCACTGGTTGATAAGCAGAACTATCACTGCTTTATTGGTAGACATTCCCAAGCCTCTATGCGCTACGTGTATGAAGCTGCTCTCCAAGGCCACTATGACCACTTCTCCAGTTTAGTTCTTGCTGTGTGTGTTTGTTTTTTAAAGGAACAGTCTAGTAAAAATTAAACTTTCATTTAGATAGGGCATGTCATTTTAAACATCTTTCCCATTTACTTTTATCATCAAATTTGCTCTCTTGGTATTATTTGTTGAAAGCTAAACCTAGGTAGGCTTATATGCTAATTTCTAATCCTTGAAGGACACTTCTTACCTGAATGCATTTGACAGTTTTTCACAGCTAGAGGACACTATTTCATGTGTGCCATATAGATAACATTGTGCTCACTCGTGTGGAGTTATTTATGAGTCAGCACCGATTTGCTAAAATGCAAGTCTGTCAAAAGAACTGAAATAAGGGGGCAGTCTGCAGAGGCTTAGATACAAGAAAATCACAGAGGTAAAAAGTGTATTTATATAACTGTGTTGGTTATGCAACACTGGTGAATGGGTAATAAAGCAATTATCTTTTTTTTAAACAATAAAAATTCTTGAGTAGACTGTCCCTTTAATAAAACCTTAGACCTACATACTTCACTCTTTTCACTGCCATGTGCACTAAAGCTCTGATGTGAATCATCAGGACTCTGTAGCCCATGGGATAATCTAACTCTGCAGCCAGATTTTCTGACTCCTCCTCCTGACAGCCCAGTATCCTTCCTATGCCTCATGATCCCAAATGGAAGCAGTGGATCTTGGGAGGTAAATTAATGGACTGCATAATCTAATCTTATCATTATTAATTCACTTTATCACATATAATCTAGGAACTATTACTTTTTCTTAATGAAATTCAGCTCTCCAGATCACATACACATCTGTATCATCTAACAAAGTGAATGAATAAAATAAAACACCTTATCTAATAGCAATGCCAGAGAGTTTAATAGCATTCTCTGCACTCATAACAGGGTGTTAGCAGAAACTGCATAATAGAAGTTACTTTTAAAAAGATTCTCAGTTTAATATTTTGATCGTATCCAGCAGTTTTGCAGTATCAAACAAACCCTGTTTCCACCTTTGATAGTGATGTTCAGGGCCTCCATCAGGTGGTGAATAGGGTGACTCTTGTCAGGGGTTCAGTGAGCGAGGGGGCCCCATGAGACAAGCACAACTATTATAAATAAAAATAAAATAATTTTTTATTCGTTTTGTTTTTGTTACATTTTGGCAGCCACCAGAAGGCGCTATAGAAGAGTGCTATTGAGCGTGGTAAATGTCATTACAAGGAGTAAAACATTAGCATTTGAGAGGATTTCTGAGTGTGCACTAAACCACTATGCATAGCGTGAGACAAATTTGCACTTCAGTTTGTACCTGAGTCAGATGGCAGATCACTTTCATTTTTCAGAGTAGCTAGGACTTACTTAGTAATTTTTTTTATATTTATTTGTGCAATATCAGATTGTAACTTCAGTGTGGTAGATTTGTGGTGGGGCCAGGGGTCCATATTTTATTAGCAATATGCAGCAGTGTATTTATGATTATTTGACAATGCTGTAGAAATTCTATATTTAAAACCATGCAGAAATGTTTCCTCCTCTACATAAAATGTTATACTCTCAGGCTAAGATTGCTCATTGTTTGAAATGAGACAGGTTAACTTAACACTGCTCAGTTTACACTACAGCTGACTTAATTTTGAAATACATACACACAAGCCTAAATCCTGCATTTAACCAGATTTATTGGTATGAGACCTAGCGCCACAGCTTATGGTTCCACCAAGACCATATAGAGTACAGCATTTTCAAAATCCATAAGTACAGTTAAAAGATGGGAACATTTGTACACCAGATTTGAAGTGGTGCTCTTGGTTGGGTAAAATTGGGGGGGAAAAACCCCAAACATGTCAACCTTTCAAAAGTACTTCTTCATCCACCCATTCTGACAGATCATTAATGTACAATTTTGAATTCACAAAAGTATTTTTGTTTGCACATTTACAAATATGATTCTTTAAAAAGTGATCTCTTAATTTGATTTACTGTTGATTGACATTTTACCTCCTGTGAGTTTATGTGGGTGTCTGTGTTTATGTCTTTGTGCTTTTGTTGGTGTCTCTATGAGTGTGTATGTATTTTATTTCTGTGGATCTCTCTGTGAGGGTTTGTGTGTCTGTCTTTGTGCATTTTCTGTGGATGTCTCTATGAGGGTGTGTGTGTATGTATGTCTTTGTGTGTTTTCTGTGGGTGTCTGTCTGTCTGTGTGTGTGTGTATGTCTTTGTGTGTTTTCTGTGGGTGTCTGTGAGGGTGTATGTCTTTTTGTGTTTTCTGAGGCGGTCTCTGTGGGTGTTTCCTTGGGTGTATGTGCAAATTTGTGCTTGAGTTTGTGTGTGTGTGTCCATTGTCTGTTCCTTTTTAGGACATTTTGACCTTACTACTGATTATTCACATCTTTCTACAGACTTTGAGACTAATGAGACCTTCCTGGAAGTCACCAATCCACCACTTAAAGGGACATGCCACCCACATTTTTTCTTTTATGATTTAGAAAGGGAATGCAATTTTAAACATCTTTCTAATTTACTTATATTATCTAATTTGTTTTATTCTCTTGATATTCTTTGATGAAAAGCATATCTAGATATGCTCACTAGCTGCTGATTGGTTGCTGCACATAGAATCCTTGTGTGATTGGCTCACCATGTGCATTGCTTTTTATTCAACTAAGGATATTTAAAAAATGAAGCAAAATAAATAATGGAAGTAAATTGTAATGTTGTTTAAATTTATATTCTCTATCTGAATAATGAAAGAACGATTTTGGGTTTAGTGGCCCTTTAACCTTTAAATTATTGTTTAGGCAGTTCAGGGCACTTCCTTTAAGCCACTGCAAGCTGTTGTCATCATATAGCTGGCATCTTCCTTGACAAAAAGATAATCCGAATTCCATATTTTGTCTTGTAAATCTCCTTTTTTGACTGTAGTCTACCTCATTACTTGTCAGGTCAATGTAAACAAGTGCTGAGTGTCTGTGTGGGTGTCTGTGTCGGAGATTGTTTGTGTGTTTCTTTGTGTGTCTGCTAGAGTATTTATATGTGAATCCTTATTCCTTATATGTGTTTGTGTGTTACTACCTTTACAACATTTCCAAGTTTGACTACACTTAAGAATAAAGTGCATATACATTTTAGTCACTTGGTCAAAAATTGCACATGTCAAAGGGGGAGGGGGGCCCTGATCAATGGTTAAGTAAGGGGCCCTAAAATTTCTAGTGGCGGCCCTGGTGATGTTCCCAAGTCTCAGGTTTGTGGTAATAAACAAACTTGATGTTTAAGAATAATAAACTCAGCCTTTTCTACCCTTGCTTTTTTTTTTTAGGTGGTCAAACTTTACATGAAAAGAATTTCTCTACACACATTGTAATTAAATGCAATTGAACTGCCACTAGTGAGCTTTAGTAACATGCTTTGAACTGTTCTTAAAATAATGCAGAAGAGAAATAAATATTATTCATAGCGAGTTGAGACTTTGAATACAAAGCATATGGGGTCATACAAAGAGCAATGGGTAATTTAAATGCTGTTTATGCAATGTTACTTATTTTGTTCCTGCATTTTCAATTGTAATTGATGCTTGAAACTGAATATAAGTGGCCAGTTTAGCACTGATAATGAAACATGCATCAGTATGTCATATCTATGCACAGCAGGTCCCAGTAACCCTTTGGCTGCCACAGAAACTGCAACACATTGCACTGCAGTAGTCAGTGCCAGCCAACAGGGTATTTATTGCAAAGCACATCCTCACAGTCTAGACCCTAAATTGTAAAAAATACTATTTTATAAATAAAGGAACATTAAACTGAAAAACATAATTTATGCTTACCTGATAAATTCCTTTCTTCTGTTGTGTGATCAGTCCACGGGTCATCATTACTTCTGGGATATAACTCCTCCCCAACAGGAAATGCAAGAGGATTCACCCAGCAGAGCTGCACATAGCTCCTCCCCTCTACGTCAGTCCCAGTCATTCGACCAAGAATCAACGAGAAAGGAGTAACCAAGGGTGAAGTGGTGACTGGAGTATCATTTTAAAAGATATTTACCTGCCTTAAAAACAGGGCGGGCCGTGGACTGATCACACAACAGAAGAAAGGAATTTATAAGGTAAGCATAAATTATGTTTTCTTCTGTTATGTGTGATCAGTCCACGGGTCATCATTACTTCTGGGATACCAATACCAAAGCAAAAGTACACGGATGACGGGAGGGATAGGCAGGCTCATTATACAGAAGGAACCACTGCCTGAAGAACCTTTCTCCCAAAAATAGCCTCCGAAGAAGCAAAAGTGTCAAATTTGTAAAATTTGGAAAAAGTATGAAGCGAAGACCAAGTTGCAGCCTTGCAAATCTGTTCAACAGAGGCCTCATTCTTAAAGGCCCAAGTGGAAGCCACAGCTCTAGTGGAGTGAGCTGTAATTCTTTCAGGAGGCTGCTGTCCAGCAGTCTCATAGGCTAAACGTATTATGCTACGAAGCCAAAAAGAGAGAGAGGTAGCAGAAGCTTTTTGACCTCTCCTCTGTCCAGAATAAACGACAAACAGGGAAGAAGTTTGGTGAAAATCTTTAGTTGCCTGCAAGTAGAACTTGAGGGCACGAACTACATCCAGATTGTGTAGAAGACGTTCCTTCTTTGAAGAAGGATTTGGGCACAAGGATGGAACAACAATCTCTTGATTGATGTTCCTGTTAGTGACTACCTTAGGTAAGAACCCAGGTTTAGTACGCAGAACTACCTTGTCTGAGTGAAAAATCAGATAAGGAGAATCACAATGTAAGGCTGATAACTCAGAGACTCTTCGAGCCGAGGAAATAGCCATTAAAAACAGAACTTTCCAGGATAACAATTTTATATCAATGGAATGAAGGGGTTCAAACGGAACACCCTGTAAAACGTTAAGAACTAAGTTTAAACTCCATGGCGGAGCAACAGCTTTAAACACAGGCTTGATCCTAGCTAAAGCCTGACAAAAGGCCTGGACGTCTGGATTTTCTGACAGACGCCTGTGTAACAAGATGGACAGAGCTGAAATCTGTCCCTTTAATGAACTAGCTGATAAACCCTTTTCTAAACCTTCTTGTAGAAAAGACAATATCCTAGCGATCCTAACCTTACTCCAGGAGTAACCTTTGGATTCGCACCAGTATAGGTATTTACGCCATATTTTATGGTAAATCCTTCTGGTAACAGGCTTCCTAGCCTGTATCAGGGTATCAATAACCGACTCAGAAAAACCACGTTTTGATAAAATCAAGCGTTCAATTTCCAAGCAGTCAGCTTCAGAGAAGTTAGATTTTGATGTTTGAATGGACCCTGTATCAGAAGGTCCTGTCTTAGAGGTAGAGACCAAGGCGGACAGGATGACATGTCCACTAGATCTGCATACCAAGTCCTGCGTGGCCATGCAGGCGCTATTAGAATCACTGATGCTCTCTCCTGTTTGATTTTGGCAATCAATCGAGGAAGCAGCGGGAAGGGTGGAAACACATAAGCCATCCCGAAGTTCCAAGGTGCTGTCAAAGCATCTATCAGAACCGCTCCCGGATCCCTGGATCTGGACCCGTAGCGAGGAAGTTTGGCGTTTTGGCGAGACGCCATGAGATCTATCTCTGGTTTGCCCCAACGTCGAAGTATTTGGGCAAAGACCTCCGGATGAAGTTCCCACTCCCCCGGATGAAAAGTCTGGCGACTCAAGAAATCCGCCTCCCAGTTCTCCACTCCCGGGATGTGGATTGCTGACAGGTGGCAAGAGTGAGACTCTGCCCAGCGAATTATCCTTGATACTTCCATCATTGCTAGGGAGCTTCTTGTCCCTCCCTGATGGTTGATGTAAGCTACAGTCGTGATGTTGTCCGACTGAAACCTGATGAACCCCCGAGTTGTTAATTGGGGCCAAGCCAGAAGGGCATTGAGAACTGCTCTCAATTCCAGAATGTTTATTGGAAGGAGACTCTCCTCCTGATTCCATAGTCCCTGAGCCTTCAGAGAATTCCAGACAGCGCCCCAACCTAGTAGGCTGGCGTCTGTTGTTACAATTGTCCAGTCTGGCCTGCTGAATGGCATCCCCCTGGACAGGTGTGGCCGATAAAGCCACCATAGAAGAGAATTTCTGGTCTCTTGATTTAGATTCAGAGTAGGGGACAAATCTGAGTAATCCCCATTCCACTGACTTAGCATGCACAATTGCAGCGGTCTGAGGTGTAGGCGTGCAAAAGGTACTATGTCCATTGCCGCTACCATTAAGCCGATCACCTCCATGCATTGAGCTACTGACGGGTGTTGAATGGAATGAAGGACACGGCATGCATTTTGAAGCTTTGTTAACCTGTCTTCTGTCAGGTAAATCTTCATTTCTACAGAATCTATAAGAGTCCCCAAGAATGGAACTCTTGTGAGAGGAAAAAGAGAACTCTTCTTTTCGTTCACTTTCCATCCATGCGACCTTAGAAATGCCAGAACTAGCTCTGTATGAGACTTGGCAGTTTGAAAGCTTGAAGCTTGTATTAGAATGTCGTCTAGGTACGGAGCTACCGAAATCCCTCGCGGTCTTAGTACCGCCAGAAGGGCACCCAGAACCTTTGTGAAAATTCTTGGAGCCGTAGCCAATCCGAATGGAAGAGCTACAAACTGGTAGTGCCTGTCTAAGAAGGCAAACCTTAGATACCGGTGATGATCTTTGTGGATCGGTATGTGAAGGTAAGCATCTTTTAAATCCACTGTGGTCATGTACTGACCCTTTTGGATCATGGGTAAGATTGTCCGAATAGTTTCCATTTTGAACGATGGAACTCTTAGGAATTTGTTTAGAATCTTTAAATCTAAGATTGGCCTGAAAGTTCCCTCTTTTTTGGGAACCACAAACAGGTTTGAGTAGAACCCTTGTCCTTGTTCCGACCGCGGAACCGGATGGATCACACCCATTAATAACAGATCTTGTACACAGCGTAGAAACGCTTCTTTCTTTATCTGGTTTGTTGACAACCTTGACAGATGAAATCTCCCTCTTGGGGGAGATAATTTGAAGTCTAGAAGGTATCCCTGAGATATGATCTCTAGTGCCCAGGGATCCTGAACATCTCTTGCCCAGGCCTGGGCGAAGAGAGAAGTCTGCCCCCCACTAGATCCGGTCCCGGATCGGGGGCTTTCGGTTCATGCTGTCTTTGGGGCAGCAGCAGGTTTCCTGGTCTGCTTGCTCTTGTTCCAGGACTGGTTAGGCTTCCAGCCTTGCCTGTAACGAGCAACAGCTCCTTCCTGTTTTGGTGCAGTGGAGGTTGATGCTGCTCCTGTTTTGAAATTCCGAAAGGGACGAAAATTAGACTGTCTAGCCTTAGCTTTGGCTTTGTCTTGAGGTAGGGCGTGGCCCTTACCTCCTGTAATGTCAGCGATAATTTCTTTCAAACCGGGCCCAAATAAAGACTGCCCCTTGAAAGGTATATTAAGTAATTTGGACTTAGAAGTAACATCAGCTGACCAGGATTTTAGCCACAGCGCCCTACGTGCCTGTATGGCGAATCCTGAGTTCTTAGCCGTAAGCTTGGTTAAATGTACTACGGCCTCCGAAATGAATGAATTAGCTAGTTTAAGGACTCTAAGCCTGTCCGTAATGTCGTCTAGCGTAGATGAACTAAGGTTCTCTTCCAGAGACTCAATCCAAAATGCTGCCGCAGCCGTAATCGGCGCGATACATGCAAGAGGTTGCAATATAAAACCTTGTTGAACAAACATTTTCTTAAGGAAACCCTCTAATTTTTTATCCATTGGATCTGAAAAAGCACAGCTATCCTCCACCGGGATAGTGGTACGCTTAGCTAAAGTAGAAACTGCTCCCTCCACCTTAGGGACCGTTTGCCATAAGTCCCGAGTGGTGGCGTCTATTGGAAACATCTTTCTAAATATTGGAGGGGGTGAGAACGGCACACCGGGTCTATCCCACTCCTTAGTAACAATTTCAGTTAGTCTCTTAGGTATAGGAAAAACGTCAGTACTCGCCGGTACCGCAAAGTATTTATCCAACCTACACAGTTTCTCTGGTATTGCAACGGTGTTACAATCATTGAGAGCTGCTAAGACCTCCCCTAGTAATACACGGAGGTTCTCCAATTTAAATTTAAAATTTGAAATATCTGAATCCAATCTGTTTGGATCAGAACCGTCACCCACAGAATGAAGCTCTCCGTCCTCATGCTCTGCAAGCTGTGACGCAGTATCAGACATGGCCCTAGTATTGTCAGCACACTCTGTTCTCACCCCAGAGTGATCACGCTTGCCTCTTAGTTCTGGTAATTTAGACAAAACTTCAGTCATAACAGTAGCCATATCTTGTAATGTTATCTGTAATGGCCGCCCAGATGTACTAGGCGCCATAATATCACGCACCTCCCGGGCGGGAGATGCAGGTACTGCCGCGTGAGGCGAGTTAGTCGGCATAACTCTCCCCTCGCTGTTTGGTGAAATTTGTTCACATTGTACAGATTGACTTTTATTTAAAGTAGCATCAATACAGTTAGTACATAAATTTCTATTGGGCTCCACCTTGGCATTGGAACAAATGACACAGATATCTTCCTCTGAGTCAGACATGTTTAACACACTAGCAATAAACTTGCAACTTGGTTATAACCTTTTTTAGTAAAAACGTACTGTGCCTCAAAGAGGTACTAAACGATTAAATGATTAAATGACAGTTGAAATAATGAACTGAAAAACAGTTATAGCATCAAACTTTAAAACAACACAACTTTTAGCAAAGGTTTGTTCCCATTAGTAAAATAACAATAATTAAATTTGACATAAAAATTACAGAGCAACGTTTTTATTCACAGTCAATATAAAATTCTCACAGCTCTGCTGAGAGAATCTACCTCCCTCCAAAGAAGTTTGAAGACCCCTGAGATCTGTCAGAGATGAACCGGATCATGCAGGAAATATAAGAGTAACTGACTGGAATTTTTTGATGCGTAGCAAAGAGCGCCAAAAACGGCCCCTCCCCCTCACACACAGCAGTGAAGAGAAACGAAACTGTCACAATTAAAAGCAAACAACTGCCAAGTGGAAAATAATGCCCAAATATTTATTCACTCAGTACCTCAGCAATGTAAACGATTCTACATTCCAGCAAAAACGTTTAACATGATAAATACTTATTAAAAGGATTAGTGACTTTTAACAGAGTAGTTCCGGTGAAATACCATCCCCAGAATACTGAAGTGTATACATACATGTCATTATAACGGTATGGCAGGATTTTCTCATCAATTCCATTCAGAAAATAAAAACTGCTACATACCTCAATGCAGATTCATCTGCCCGCTGTCCCCTGATCTGAAGCTTTTACCTCCCTCAGATGGCCGAGAACAGCAATATGATCTTAACTACTCCGGTTAAAATCATAGTAAAAAACTCTGGCAGATTCTTCCTCAAACTCTGCCAGAGAAGTAATAACACGCTCCGGTGCTATTGTAAAATAACAAACTTTTGATTGAAGTCATAAAAACTAAGTATAATCACCATAGTCCTCTCACACATCCTATCTAGTCGTTGGGTGCAAGAGAATGACTGGGACTGACGTAGAGGGGAGGAGCTATGTGCAGCTCTGCTGGGTGAATCCTCTTGCATTTCCTGTTGGGGAGGAGTTATATCCCAGAAGTAATGATGACCCGTGGACTGATCACACATAACAGAAGAAATGTAATTTGCCTTAACATGCTTAAAAGGGACACTCAAGTCAAAATTAAACTTTCATGATTTAGATAGAGCAGGCAATTTTAAACAACTTTCCAATTTACTTCCATTAACAAAATGTGCACAGTCTTTTTATATTTACCCTTTTTGAATCACCAGCTCCTACTGAGCATGTGCAATAATTCACATAATATACATACTGTATATGCATTTGTAATTGGCTGACGACTGTCACATGATGCCGTGGGAGTGGAAATATACATAAATGAAATTTATCAGAAAAAAATCTACTACTCATTTGAAGTTCAGACTAAGGGGCCAATTTAAGAAGCAGCGTATGCTGCTGTTTCTGCACGAGCCTTGAGGCTCGCCGGAAACTTGAGTTAAGAAGCACCAGTCTTAAGACCGCTGCTCCTTAAGTCGTTCGCCACCTCTGAGGCAGCGGGAAACGATCAAGATTATTGACACCCCCTACTAGCGGCCGCAAATGTGCAGGGGATGCATTGCACAAGCATTTCACTAGAAATGCTTGTGCAATGATAAATACTGACAGCGTCTGCATTTATCGATGTGGGGCGGACATGATCCGCTACAGCCCGCACATTAATAAATTGGCCCCTAAGTGCTGTAGATTATACAATTCTACTGTATTTACTGGTCCTTTAAAAACTCTTTATTATTTAGTATTTTTTTACTACTTTTTCTGCAGCTTAAAGGGACAGCAAAGTAAAATTAAATTTAAAAATTTAAATGGATTGGATAGATTATGAATGTTTAAACAACTTTCAAATTGACTTCTATTATCAAATGTTATTTGTTTTCTTGTTATCCTTTGTAGAAAACCAGGAAGGTAAGTTCAGGAGTGTGCATGTGTCTGCAGTACTATATGGCAGCAGTTTTGCAACAATGTTATACATTAGCAAGCGCACTAGATGGCAGCACTATTTCCTGTCATGTAGTGCTCCAGGCATGCGCACACTACCTATCTAGATATCTCTTCAACAAAGAATAACATGAGAACAATGCAAATTTGATAATGGAAGTCAATTGGAAACTTTTTAAAAACTTTTAAAAAATGTTATTCTCTATCTGAATCATAAAAGAAAAAAAATCGGGTTTCATGTCCCTTTAGGTGAGCTCAGGAGCGTGCACGTGTCTTAAGTCATCTGGCGGCAGTGTTTGCAACATTATTTATAAGCAGGGACTTTCAAACCTCTCCTCAGGCCTTCCAGATTTTTAGGATATCTGAGCCAGGGGAAATAATCAGCTGATTAGTAAACATGGCTATAAGATATTTGCGCACTTCGGTGCTAACAAATGTGGAAGAAGGCGGCTGCAAGTCGCATTTAGATCTTTTTGGAGCCGGATTGATTCTTGTTGTTATTTTCAGCACACTGAGATATGTGCAAACCCAGACCTCACAGCATTAAATCAGGCTCAGAAAAGAGCTGAATGCTGCTTGCGCCCGCCTTCTTCCACGTTTGTTAGCACCCAAAGTGCACAAATACACATATCTAATGGCTCACCCTAGGTAATCCAGAAAATCTGGCCTGTTAGGAAGACCTGAGGACAGGTTTGAAACCCCTGGTTTATAACAATGTTATACATAGTCGCAAACACTGCAGAGTACTAAATTCCCTTGCATGCTCATTCCAACCTACCTAGATTTACTCTTCAACAAAGGATAACAAAAGGACAAAGCACATTTAATAATGAAAGTAAACTGGAAAGTTGTTTAAAATTGCACAATCTATCTAAATCACAAAAGTTTAATTTTGACTTTAACATCTCTAACATTGTGAGAGGTATTAGTGCACAAATCTACTGCAACATGCTAGTCAGTAATTGCTCAACGAGTGTATATATATATCTATATACTGTATATATTGTGTCGAGATTTGCACCCACTCCTCATCATATCTGTAAATTGTGAATCACAAAACAACTCACTCCCACCAACTTTAACTCCAAAATACCGCCTGGTGCAGTCATTTTATTACAAAATAAAGATGCTGCCATCTTTCAGCTAGATTACGAGTTTTGCGTTATGAGTGATAAAGCATTGTTATGCTTCAGAATAGGTGCACCGCACACCTTTTTGGCCGCCACACAATGTCAGTACCGCACTTTTAAAAAAGTCCTTTTTTAATGGGATTCCCATAGCGCCGGTATTTTGCTGTGAGGCCAAAAAGTGAGCGGTACAGCCTAATATGACAAGATCCGTACCGCCATCTAATGTCAGTAGTTATGAGTTTTATGCTACAAAGCTGTACATAAAACTCATAACTAAACTGTCACAAAGTGCACTAACACCCATAAACTACCTATTAACCCCTAAACCGAGGCCCTCCCGCATGGCAAACACTACAATAAAATTATTAACCCCTAATCTGCCGCTCCGGACAGCGCCGCCACTTAAAAAATGTATTAATCTCTATTCCGCCGCTCCCCGACATTGTCGCCACTATAATAAACCTATTAACCCCTAAACCGCTGCCCTCCCACATAGCAAACACTATTTAAATATTATTAACCCCTAATCTGCCGACTGCCAACACCGCCGCTATAATAAACCTATTAACCACTAAACCGCAAGCCCCCCACAACGAAATATACTACAATAAACTATTAACCCCTAAACCTAACCCTAACGTAACCCTAACTTAAATATAATTAAAATAAATCTAAATAAAACTTACAATCATTACCTAAATAATTCCTATTTAAAACTAAATACTTACCTATAAAATAAAACCTAAGCTAGCTACAAAATAACTAATAGTTATATTGTAGCTAGCTTAGGTTTTATTTTTATTTCACAGGTAAGTTTGTATTTATTATAACTAGGTAGACTAGTTAGTAAATAGTTATTAAATTAAATACAAATTTACCTGTAAAATAAAACCTGCCTTACACTAAAACCTAACATTACAATAAAATAAAATAAATAAAATTAATAAAATAAAATTATCTAAATTACAAAAAAATAAACACTAAATTACACAAAATAAAAAAAGAAATGATCAAAAATAAAAATGAATTACTCCTAATCTAATAGCCCTATCAAAATAAAAAAGCCCCCCCCCCCCCAAATAATAAAACACAAAACTGCCAATGGCCTTTTGCGGGGCATTGCCCCAAAGAAATCAGCTCCTTTACCTGTTAAAAAAAATACAAACACCCCCCAGCAGTAAATTCAACCACCCACCCAACCAAACCCCCCCAAATAAAAACCTATCTAAATAAACGTAAGCTAACCATTGCCCTGAAAAGGCCATTTGGATGGGCATTGCCCTTAAAAGGGCATTTAGCTCTTTTACATTGCCCAAACTCTAAGCTAAAAATAAAACCCACCCAATAAACCCTTAAAAAAACCTAACACTAACCCCTGACGATCCACTTACAGTTTTTGAAGACCGGACATCCATCCTCATCCAAGCGGCAGAAGTATTCATCCAAGCGGGCATAAATCCTCATCAAAGCCGGCAGAAGTCTTCATCCATCCGGCACTGAGCAGGTCCATCTTCAAGACATCCGGAATGGAGCATCCTCTTCTTACGATTGTTGCTGGAAAATGAAGTTTCCCTTTAAGTGACGTCATCCAAGATGGCGTCCCTTACATTCCGATTGGCTGATAGAATTCTATCAGCCAATAGGAATTAAAGGGAAAAAATCCTATTGGCTGTTGCAATCAGTCAATAGGATTGAGCTCTCATTCTATTGGCTGTTCCAATCAGCCAATAGGGCTATTAGATTAGAAGTAATTCGTTTATATTTTTGATAATTTCGTTTTTTATTTTGTGTAATTTAGTGGGGTTTTTTGTTGTAATTTAGATCATTGTAATTTTATTAATTTAATTTATTTTATTTTATTGTAATGTTAGTTTTTAGTGTAAGGCAGGTTAGGTTTTATTTCACAGGTAACTTTGAAATTATTTTAACTAGGTAGTTAGTAAATAGTTAACTATTTACTAACTAGTCTACCTAGTTAAAATAAATACAAACCTGTGAAATAAAAATAAAACCTAAGATAGCTACAATATAACTATTAGTTTTATTTTACAGGTAAGTATTTAGTTTTAAATAGGAATTATTTAGGTAATAATTGTAAGTTTTATTTAGATTTATTTTAATTATATTTAAGTTGGGGGGTTAGGGTTAGATTTAGGCTTATGGTTACGTTAGGGTTATGCTTAGGGTTACGTTAGGGTTAGGTTTAGGGGTTAATATATTTATTTAGTGTTAGTGATGTGGGAGGCCAGAGGTTTAGGGGTTAATAACTTTAGTATAGTGGCGGCGACATTGGGGGCGGCAAATTAGGGGTTAATAACTGTAATGTAGGTGGCGGCGATTATGGGAGCGGCAGATTAGGGGTTAATAGTTTTATTTAGATGGCGGCGATGTTAGGGGCAGCAGATTAGGGGTTAATAACATTATGCAGGTTGCGGCGATGTTAGGGGCAGCAGATTAGGGGTTAATAACATTATGTAAGTTGCGGCGATGTTAGTGGCAGCAGATTAGGGGTTAATAACATTATGTAGGTTGCGGCGATGTTAGGGGCAGCAGATTAGGGGTGTTTATACGTGGTTTTTATGTTAGGGTGTTAGGTTTAAACGTAACTTTTTCTTTCCCCATAGACATCAATGGGGCTGCGTTACGGAGCTTTTGTTTCTGCAATCGCAGGAGTTAGGCTTTTTTTTAGCCGACTCTCCCCATTGATGTTTATTGGGAAATCGTGCACAAGCACATCAAAACACTGCTTATCACCCGCGCAAGCCGGGTTTTACAAAACCTGTAATAGCAGCGCTATAGGGAAGTGAAATAACGCTTTTGTGGTGGTCGTTAATTTCCCTATAGCGCTCAAAACTCATAATCTAGCTGTTAATACTCTACACAGTATTTTGGGGCCATTTGGGGCAGATTTATAAAATTAACCAGAGATCTGATCTGGTTAATTTTCTAAGCGCTAATTGCTACCGCGAGCTTGTGGTAGCAATAACCAGCAACTTGTAAATTTGCATGTTTGCGGGAGAGGGGTAATTTAGCGTTTCACTTGTAATCTAGCCCTAAATAACTCCACTGGGAGTGCTGCCATTCACTGCAACCAAATAAATTCTTATAAGACTGGAGCGTTTACTAGAACCTTCTCTTATTGATATGCTGCTTGTCTAAGGGTCCAAAGATGAAAGCAAAATCCCTGCTGAAAAGGAAGTAAGCAGCGACTAAATCTTCAGTATTCAAAAGTAAACATGGCCGTCTGATCTATTAATGGCTCTTTAGCCTGCTTACAAATATTTATCATGTGCTCCATGGGTATTTTTTATAAACATTTCAGTTAAGAAACAAAACATCACATTGCTTAGATTTATTACATTTAATCTTAAAAAACACAATAAAGCTCACTCTCACAAATATCAAATATGAAAAGGGATAATAATTATTTGATTAAAGAGAAAAATAATTACATGAAAAATAATTAAAGACAATGGAACAGTCTCTTGCAGTAAAGTTATATGCCTCCCCTCATTTATATAGGTAACTTTACCCTATCAATGAGGTGTCTGTATGTGAGCGTGACTCGTTGTGTGACTGGAAATCTTTGTGTATGTTCATGTGTATGTCAGTGTATGTTTGTTTGTGTGCGTGCATATATGTGTGTGTCTATGCATGTTTGTGTGAATGCATATATGTGTGTGTCTGTGCATGTTTGTTTGTGTGAATGCATATATGTGTGTCTGTGCATGTTTGTCTGTGTGTGTGCATATATATGTGTGTGTCTATGCATGTTTGTGTGAGTACATATATGTGTGTGTCTGTGCATGTTTGTCTGTGTGAGTGCATATATGTGTGTGTCTGTGCATGTTTGTCTGTGTGCGTGCATATATGTGTGTGTCTGTGCATGTTTGTTTGTGTGAGTGCATATACTGTATGTGTGTGTCTGTGCATGTTTGTGTGAGTGCATATGTGTGTGTCTGTGCATGTTTGTCTGTGTGAGTGCATATATGTGTGTGTGTGTCTGTGCATGTTTATCTGTGTGTGTCTGTGCATGTTTGTGTGAGTACATATATATGTGTGTCTGTGCATGTTTATCTTTGTGTGTGTCTGTGCATGTTTGCGTGAGTGCATATATGTGTGTGTCTGTGTGCGTGCAATGCATATATATATATATATATATATATATATATATATATATATATGTTTGTGCGTTTTCTGTGTATGTTTGTCTATGTGAGTGTATATATGTGTTTGTTTATGTGTATGTTTGTCTTAATGTGTATTTGTGTGAGTATGTGTGTTTGTGTAGTGCATGTGTGTGTGATGCATTGCATCTGTATGTGTTGCATCTAGTGAACCAGTGTGTGTTTGTATTTTGCATCCAGTGAATCAGCATGTGTATATGATGCATCCAATAAATCAGTGCATGTGTGTGTTGCAGGCAGCCAATAAAGCAGTGCATGTGTGTGTAGCAGGCAGCCAATAAAGCAGTGCATGTGTGTGTAGCAGGCAGCCAATAAAGCAGTGCATGTGCATGTGTGTGTTGCAGGCAGCCAATAAATCAGTGCATGTGTGTGTTGCAGGCAGCCAATAAAGCAGTACATGTGTGTGTTGCAGGCAGCCAATAAAGCAGTGCATGTGTGTGTAGCAGGCAGCCAATAAAGCAGTGCATGTGCATGTGTGTGTAGCAGGCAGCCAATAAATCAGTGCATGTGTGTGTTGCAGGCAGCCAATAAAGCAGTGCATGTGTGTGTTGCAGGCAGCCAATAAAGCAGTGCATGTGTGTGTAGCAGGCAGCCAATAAGGCAGTGCATGTGTGTGTAGCAGGCAGCCAATAAAGCAGTGCATGTGTGTGTAGCAGGCAGCCAATAAAACAGTGCATGTGTGTGTAGCAGGCAGCCAATAAAGCAGTGCATGTGTGTGTAGCAGGCAGCCAATAAAGCAGTGCATGTGTGTGTAGCAGGCAGCCAATAAGGCAGTGCATGTGTGTGTTGCAGGCAGCCAATAAAGCAGTGCATGTGTGTGTTGCAGGCAGCCAATAAAGCAGTGCATGTGTGTGTAGCAGGCAGCCAATAAGGCAGTGCATGTGTGTGTAGCAGGCAGCCAATAAAGCAGTGCATGTGTTTGTAACAGGCAGCCAATAAAACAGTGCATGTGTGTGTAGAAGCCAATAAAGCAGTGCATGTGTGTGTAGCAGGCAGCCAATAAAGCAGCGCATGTGTGTGTAACAGGCAGCCAATAAAACAGTACATGTGTGTGTAGCAGGCAGCCAATAAAGCAGTGCATGTGTGTGTTGCAGGCAGCCAATAAAGCAGTGCATGTTGCAGGCAGCCAATAAAGCAGTGAATGTGTGTGTAGCAGGCAGCCAATAAAGCAGTGCATGTTGCAGGCAGCCAATAAAGCAGTGCATGTGTGTGTAACAGGCAGCCAATAAAACAGTACATGTGTGTGTAGCAGGCAGCCAATAAAGCAGTGCATGTGTGTGTAGCAGGCAGCCAATAAAGCAGTGCATGTGTGTGTAGCAGGCAGCCAATAAAGCAGTGCATGTGTGTGTTGCAGGCAGCCAATAAAGCAGTGCATGTTGCAGGCAGCCAATAAAGCAGTGAATGTGTGTGTTGCAGGCAGCCAATAAAGCAGTGCATGTGTGTGTAGCAGGCAGCCAATAAAGCAGTGAATGTGTGTGTTGCAGGCAGCCAATAAAGCAGTGCATGTGTGTGTAGCAGGCAGCCAATAAAGCAGTGCATGTGTGTGTTGCAGGCAGCCAATAAAGCAGTGCATGTGTGTGTTGCAGGCAGCCAATAAAGCAGTGAATGTGTGTGTTGCAGGCAGCCAATAAAGCAGTGCATGTGTGTGTAGCAGGCAGCCAATAAAGCAGTGCATGTGTGTGTAGCAGGCAGCCAATAAAGCAGTGCATGTGTGTGTTGCAGGCAGCCAATAAAGCAGTGCATGTTGCAGGCAGCCAATAAAGCAGTGCATGTGTGTGTAGCAGGCACCCAATAAAGCAGTGCATGTGTGTGTTGCAGCCAACAGAGCAGTGCATGTTTATTGCAGTGAATGAAAGGGTTGTGATTGATAATATAAATTCACCTGTGTCTAATTCATGTATTGGATTTGTTCAAGGTATATGCTGCGCAGTCTTCATTTCCAAACAAACAATCCTAAAACAAAAATAAAACCCAAGCCCCAAAATATTTGAAAGTATATAATATGCTCACAAAGTCGCAATATACTATATTTATGCATGTTTCACACACAAACGAGAGAACTTTATGACACTGAATTCATTTAAAACTCATGTGTTCATATATAACACTCTGGGTATGTACACCAAAACATCAATGACTGGGGAAAACGGATGCTAATTTGTATATTATGTAATTCATTATTTGTAAGAAGGAATACCCAATGCTTAAACACCATATATAAACATATCATAATGATAAAACATTTATTTATTTTCACATTTTTGTTTGGAGAGTCATATATGATCACATTCATTTAAAATACAAGGGGTTAGATAATGAGTGGCGCTAACTGTTTTGCACAAGCGATATTGGGTTTATCGCAGCTGCTTGCACGCGTCGGAAGAATCACTCGTATTACAAGTTAAAAGTAAATACGAACATGTGAGCGCAATTGCGATTTACGCTACAATGATTACCTCAAACGCAGAGCTCTGGTTAACTGTTATGCTCGAGAAAAAAAGTGTCTCAAAAATCACTTCAAAAATACATTGAAAAGTACAGTTAAACTCATATGAGGTCTCAGGTGTTAGGGAAAAAACATAATTTATGCTTACCTGATAAATTCCTTTCTTCTGTTGTGTGATCAGTCCACGGGTCATCATTACTTCTGGGATATAACTCCTCCCCAACAGGAAATGCAAGAGGATTCACCCAGCAGAGCTGCATATAGCTCCTCCCCTCTACGTCAGTCCCAGTCATTCGACCAAGAATCAACGAGAAAGGAGTAACCAAGGGTGAAGTGGTGACTGGAGTATAATTTTAAAAAATATTTACCTGCCTTAAAAACAGGGCGGGCCGTGGACTGATCACACAACAGAAGAAAGGAATTTATCAGGTAAGCATAAATTATGTTTTATTGTGTTATGTGTGATCAGTCCACGGGTCATCATTACTTCTGGGATACCAATACCAAAGCAAAAGTACACGGATGACGGGAGGGATAGGCAGGCTCATTATACAGAAGGAACCACTGCCTGAAGAACCTTTCTCCCAAAAATAGCCTCCGAAGAAGCAAAAGTATCAAATTTGTAAAATTTGGAAAAAGTATGAAGCGAAGACCAAGTTGCAGCCTTGCAAATCTGTTCAACAGAGGCCTCATTCTTAAAGGCCCAAGTGGAAGCCACAGCTCTAGTGGAGTGGGCTGTAATTCTTTCAGGAGGCTGCTGTCCAGCAGTCTCATAGGCTAACCGTATTATGCTACGAAGCCAAAAAGAGAGAGAGGTAGCAGAAGCTTTTTGACCTCTCCTCTGTCCAGAATAAACGACAAACAGGGAAGAAGTTTGACGAAAATCTTTAGTTGCCTGCAAGTAGAACTTGAGGGCACGAACTACATCCAGATTGTGTAGAAGACGTTCCTTCTTTGAAGAAGGATTTGGACACAAGGATGGAACAACAATCTCTTGATTGATATTCCTGTTAGTAACTACCTTAGGTAAGAACCCAGGTTTAGTACGCAGAACTACCTTGTCTGAGTGAAAAATCAGATAAGGAGAATCACAATGTAATGCTGATAACTCAGAGACTCTTCGAGCCGAGGAAATAGCCATTAAAAACAGAACTTTCCAAGATAACAATTTTATATCAATGGAATGAAGGGGTTCAAACGGAACACCCTGTAAAACGTTAAGAACTAAGTTTAAACTCCATGGTGGAGCAACAGCTTTAAACACAGGCTTGATCCTAGCTAAAGCCTGACAAAAGGCCTGGACGTCTGGATTTTCTGACAGACGCCTGTGTAACAAGATGGACAGAGCTGAAATCTGTCCCTTTAATGAACTAGCCGATAAACCCTTTTCTAAGCCTTCTTGTAGAAAGGACAAGATCCTAGAGATCCTAACCTTACTCCAGGAGTAACGTTTGGATTCACACCAGTATAGGTATTTACGCCATATTTTATGGTAAATCTTTCTGGTAACAGGCTTCCTAGCCTGTATCAGGGTATCAATAACCGACTCAGAAAAACCACGTTTTGATAAAATCAAGCGTTCAATTTCCAAGCAGTCAGCTTCAGAGAAGTTAGATTTTGATGTTTGAACGGACCCTGTATCAGAAGGTCCTGTCTTAGAGGTAGAGACCAAGGCGGACAGGATGACATGTCCACTAGATCTGCATACCAAGTCCTGCGTGGCCATGCAGGTGCTATTAGAATCACTGATGCTCTCTCCTGTTTGATTTTGGCAATCAATCGAGGAAGCAGCGGGAAGGGTGGAAACACATAAGCCATCCCGAAGTTCCAAGGTGCTGTCAAAGCATCTATCAGAACCGCTCCCGGATCCCTGGATCTGGACCCGTAGTGAGGAAGCTTGGCGTTCTGGCGAGACGCCATGAGATCTATCTGTGGTTTGCCCCAACGTCGAAGTATTTGGGCAAAGACCTCCGGATGAAGTTCCCACTCCCCCGGATGAAAAGTCTGGCGACTCAAGAAATCCGCCTCCCAGTTCTCCACTCCCGGGATGTGGATTGCTGACAGGTGGCAAGAGTGAGACTCTGCCCATCGAATTATCTTTGATACTTCCATCATTGCTAGGGAGCTTTTTGTCCCTCCCTGATGGTTGATGTAAGCTACAGTCGTGATATTGTCCGACTGAAACCTGATGAACCCCCGAGTTGTTAATTGGGGCCAAGCCAGAAGGGCATTGAGAACTGCTCTCAATTCCAGAATGTTTATTGGAAGGAGACTCTCCTCCTGAGTCCATAATCCCTGAGCCTTCAGAGAATTCCAGACAGCGCCCCAACCTAGTAGGCTGGCGTCTGTTGTTACAATTGTCCAGTCTGGCCTGCTGAATGGCATCCCCCTGGACAGGTGTGGCCGATGAAGCCACCATAGAAGAGAATTTCTGGTCTCTTGATTCAGATTCAGAGTAGGGGACAAATCTGAGTAATCCCCATTCCACTGACTTAGCATGCATAATTGCAGCGGTCTGAGGTGTAGGCGTGCAAAAGGTACTATGTCCATTGCCGCTACCATTAAGCCGATCACCTCCATGCATTGAGCTACTGACGGGTGTTGAATGGAATGAAGGACACGGCATGCATCTTGAAGCTTTGTTAACCTGTCCTCTGTCAGGTAAATCTTCATTTCTACAGAATCTATAAGAGTCCCCAAGAATGGAACTCTTGTGAGAGGAAAAAGAGAACTCTTCTTTTCGTTCACTTTCCATCCATGCGACCTTAGAAATGCCAGAACTAACTCTGTATGAGACTTGGCAGTTTGAAAGCTTGAAGCTTGTATTAGAATGTCGTCTAGGTACGGAGCTACCGAAATCCCTCGCGGTCTTAGTACCGCCAGGAGGGCACCTAGAATCTTTGTGAAGATTCTTGGGGCCGTAGCCAATCCGAATGGAAGAGCTACAAACTGGTAGTGCCTGTCTAGGAAGGCAAACCGTAGATACCGGTGATGATCTTTGTGGATCGGTATGTGAAGGTAAGCATCTTTTAAATCCACTGTGGTCATGTACTGACCCTTTTGGATCATGGGCAAGATTGTCCGAATAGTTTCCATTTTGAACGATGGAACTCTTAGGAATTTGTTTAGAATCTTTAAATCTAAGATTGGTCTGAAAGTTCCCTCTTTTTTGGGAACCACAAACAGGTTTGAGTAGAACCCTTGTCCTTGTTCCGACCGCGGAACCGGATGGATCACTCCCATTAATAACAGATCTTGTACACAGCGTAGAAACGCTTCTTTCTTTATCTGGTTTGTTGACAATCTTGACAGATGAAATCTCCCTCTTGGGGGAGATAATTTGAAGTCTAGAAGGTATCCCTGAGATATGATCTCTAGCGCCCAGGGATCCTGAACATCTCTTGCCCAGGCCTGGGCGAAGAGAGAAAGTCTGCCCCCCACTAGATCCGGTCCCGGATCGGGGGCTCTCGGTTCATGCTGTCTTTGGGGCAGCAGCAGGTTTCCTGGCCTGTTTGCCCTTGTTCCAGGACTGGTTGGGCTTCCAGCCTTGCCTGTAACGAGCAACAGCTCCTTCCTGTTTTGGTGCAGTGGAGGTTGATGCTGCTCCTGTTTTGAAATTCCGAAAGGGACGAAAATTAGACTGTCTAGCCTTAGCTTTGGCTTTGTCTTGAGGTAGGGCGTGGCCCTTACCTCCTGTAATGTCAGCGATAATTTCTTTCAAACCGGGCCCAAATAAGGACTGCCCCTTGAAAGGTATATTAAGTAATTTGGACTTAGAAGTAACATCAGCTGACCAGGATTTTAGCCACAGTGCCCTACGTGCCTGTATGGCGAATCCTGAGTTCTTAGCCGTAAGTTTGGTTAAATGTACTACGGCCTCCGAAATGAATGAATTAGCTAGTTTAAGGACTCTAAGCCTGTCCATAATGTCGTCTAGCGTAGATGAACTAAGGTTCTCTTCCAGAGACTCAATCCAAAATGCTGCCGCAGCCGTAATCGGCGCGATACATGCAAGGGGTTGCAAAATAAAACCTTGTTGAACAAACATTTTCTTAAGGTAACCCTCTAATTTTTTATCCATTGGATCTGAAAAGGCACAGCTATCCTCCACCGGGATAGTGGTACGCTTAGCTAGAGTAGAAACTGCTCCCTCCACCTTAGGGACCGTTTGCCATAAGTCCCGAGTGGTGGCGTCTATTGGAAACATCTTTCTAAATATTGGAGGGGGTGAGAACGGCACACCGGGTCTATCCCACTCCTTAGTAACAATTTCAGTTAATCTCTTAGGTATAGGAAAAACGTCAGTACTCGCCGGTACCGCAAAGTATTTATCCAACCTACATAGTTTCTCTGGTATTGCAACGGTGTTACAATCATTGAGAGCTGCTAAGACCTCCCCTAGTAATACACGGAGGTTCTCCAATTTAAATTTAAAATTTGAAATATCTGAATCCAATCTGTTTGGATCAGAACCGTCACCCACAGAATGAAGCTCTCCGTCCTCATGCTCTGCAAGCTGTGACGCAGTATCAGACATGGCCCTAGTATTGTCAGCGCACTCTGTTCTCACCCCAGAGTGATCACGCTTGCCTCTTAGTTCTGGTAATTTAGACAAAACTTCAGTCATAACAGTAGCCATATCTTGTAATGTTATCTGTAATGGCCGCCCAGATGTACTAGGCGCCATAATATCACGCACCTCCCGGGCGGGAGATGCAGGTACTGCCGCGTGAGGCGAGTTAGTCGGCATAACTCTCCCCTCGCAGATTGGTGAAATTTGTTCACATTGTACAGATTGACTTTTATTTAAAGTAGCATCAATACAGTTAGTACATAAATTTCTATTGGGCTCCACCTTGGCATTGGAACAAATGACACAGATATCTTCCTCTGAGTCAGACATGTTTAACACACTAGCAATAACTTGCAACCTGGTTATAATCTTTTTTAGCAAAAACGTACTGTGCCTCAAAGAGGTACTTAAACGATTAAATGACAGTTGAGATAATGAACTGAGAAACAGTTATAGCATCAACTTTAAAACAACACAACTTTTAGCAAAGGTTTTGTTCCCATTAGTAAGATAACATAACTAAATTTGACATAAAAATTATTGAGTAACGTCTTTATCCACAGTCAATATAAAAAATTCTCACAGCTCTGCTGAGAGAATGTACCTCCCTTCAAGAAGTTTGAAGACCCCTGAGATCTGTCAGAGATGAACCGGATCATGCAGGAAAAATAATAATAGCTGACTGGAAATTGTTGATGCGTAGCAAAGAGCGCCAAAAACGGCCCCTCCCTCTCACACACAGCAGTGAAGAGAAACGAAACTGTCACAATTCAAAACAAACTACTGCCAAGTGGAAAATAAAGCCCAAACATTTATTTACTCAGTACCTCAGCAATGTAAACGATTCTACATTCCAGCAAAAACGTTTAACATGATATAATACTTATTAAAAAGATTAGTGACCTTTAACAGAGTAGTTCCGGTGAAGTACCATTCCCAGAATACTGAAGTGTATACATACATGTCATTATAACGGTATAGCAGGATTTTCTCATCAATTCCATTCAGAAAATAAAAACTGCTACATACCTCAATGCAGATTCATCTGCCCCTGTCCCCTGATCTGAAGCTTTTACCTCCCTCAGATGGCCGAGAACAGCAATATGATCTTAACTACTCCGGTTAAAATCATAGTAAAAACTCTGGTAGATTCTTCCTCAAAGTCTGCCAGAGAAGTAATAACACGCTCCGGTGCTATTATAAAATAACAAACTTTTGATTGAAGTCATAAAAACTAAGTATAATCACCATAGTCCTCTCACACATCCTATCTAGTCGTTGGGTGCAAGAGAATGACTGGGACTGACGTAGAGGGGAGGAGCTATATGCAGCTCTGCTGGGTGAATCCTCTTGCATTTCCTGTTGGGGAGGAGTTATATCCCAGAAGTAATGATGACCCGTGGACTGATCACACATAACAGAAGAAAAGGCATGCAAATGGCTTTAGAGATACATACATATACGTTTAAATATGAATATATATATATATATATATATATATATATATATATATATATATATATATATATATATATATAAATATATGTAAGTGTGTGTTTATATGTGTGTACATATGTAGTTATGTATTTATATGTGTATGTATTTTTACAGACATATATATATACATATAAACACATAGATACACATGTATACATATATAGACATACATATAAGTGCATTGGCGATCTTTGCAGTTAATTAAAATGATACCCAATTTTTTTTCTTTTATGATTCAGATAGAGCATGCAATTTTAACCAACGTTATGATTTACTCCTATTATCAGTTTTTCTTTGTTTCCCTTGGCATCTTTATTTGAAAAAGCAGGAATGAAAGCTTAGGAGCCGGCCCATTTTTGGTTTAGCACCCTGGATAGGGCTTGCTGATTGGTGGCTACATTTTCTGTTATAAAGATACCAAGAGAACAAAGAAAAATTGATAATAGGAGTAAATTACAAAGTTGCTTAAAATTTCATGCTCACAAAGCTCAATCAAAAAGCAGTCCAGGATTCTTATATCTTTTTGCCTATATCACTTTACAGTAGTCATGATGGTTAGCACTTTGCAGCTCACAGTAAGCACCAACTTTGTAAACTCTCCAGCAGTTGGGTATGACGCTGTCGAGAGCTTTATAGGTTAGGATCAATGTTTGAATTGTGCCCATTCTAAAAATTACATTAGTGGGTCTTGTGTACTAGGGTTGGTTGGAAAAATGTGATGTAGCCTGTACAAACTGTTTATATAAAATGCCACTATAAAACACTATAAAACAAGAATAAGCCAGTTCTGAAGCAAGGGTACATTATGTGTGTTGCATATAGGGGGATATAGAAATGTAAAGTGGTAAAGGGAAGTGTTATAATTATCACTTCCAGTCCTTTTGCTGCATAACCTGAACCTACAGCAAGGTACTGTATACTGTATATGTGTGAGGATTTATAAACCTCCTACTGTTTAAGAGGAGGGTATAGATGATGGCTGTGCCCCAGGTATGGACACAATACATAAATATATTATGCTATGAATTCCTGGTTGTTTAATCCAAGTCTATTTAGAGATAATAAATCAAACACGTGGTGATGATCCGCCACATGATAAACATTATAAAACAGCTTTTATGTTGTTAATGGGAGAGATCAATATATATTTTTAATAATGCTTTTTGAGTCGTAATGATCTGAGTAGAGAGGGATTATTGCATGAGGGATTATTGCTTAAAAGCCACAATGTGTTTATATCAGCAAACAGAAACTGTTCTCCTGGGAGGCCATTGATTGCCTAAGTATTATGGTGATACAAACACAGAAAAATTATTATCTTTATTCAGAAGAAACTTCAGCTTTCCTCTTCAGTTTTCATAATGTTATAGTATGGATTTTGGGGTAGGTTATTTTAATATTTGCCTTAAACAGCAACAAATGACATGTATGTGACTGTACCCTTTTCCGCTCTTTGCTTACATTCTATTATTTAGCAAAATACATCTGCCCTGGAATGTGGTTGGCTTTGTGTTTACAAATGAAACAATAGCATTCAATTTTTGGCTTAGCAAAGAATTCAGCTTGGTACCCAGCTACAATAAAATGCATGGGGCAATCTACTCCTCCAAAAGGCCACTATACATTGCATCCACTCACGTTCTCTTTCATATTCCTTCATAACATTAATGAGATGTGTTGGAAAACAGTCTAATACATTCTTGTTTCATGGTAGTAAGAGATGTTAGTGCAAGGGTGCAAGAGCCACTTGTGATAGTAGGAAGAACTGTATAAACTAGCTGCTTGCACTTGCCCAACCACAAAAGTTTGATGGACTTTTCTACTTGACCTTCACATTTTCCGACCACAGCTGGTTTACAGACACACATGCTGTAGCTTTTGCTTCTCTCCCAGTTTTCTATACCACACTTCAAAGGAAGAGTTACAGATGGAGATATCATGGACTGCAGTATTCAAATGTGAACTCTTCTTGTACCTCTCCATTATTGAGTTCATCCCTCTCCTATCTCTCTCTTTTCCATTATTGCACCTTTTTTCCTTGACCAGTATTTCCATTTCTCATCTCCAACCCCAAACTGACTCTCTCATTGCCCCCATTTATCCTTAATACTCTGTGCATCCCTCTTCATATTATTTCCCTTCCTCCATCTATCCCCATCCCTTCTAATATTCCATTTTTATCTTCCAGGCAGATTTTCCTCTTTAAAAACCTTACATAACTCTCTGAACCTTTCTTCAGTTTTTCATTCCTTCTTTACCCACTCTTTATTACCCCTTTGCCCAGTTATACACTGACGTCAATTCTAAAATTTGTGGATATACATGACTAGGGGCCCAGATTCTCTAAAGCTCTCTGGTCTGGTGAGATTCTAAATTATTATATATAGGTATAGATATATACAAATATAGGAATATCTATTTATAACTACATAGAACATATTACCCTATGTGAAGAACATTGGAATGGGAAATATTTACAGTAAATACATAGTTAAACAGTTTACTAAATATGAATATTTCATAAATATTCTTTTTCATGTTTTCATTTACTTAAATGCAAAGGGCTCCAATGCACTTCTATATATGTCTATATGCACTCACCAGCCACTTTATTAGGTACAGTTGCTAATCAGTCAATTACATGGCAGCAACTCAATGCATTTAGGCATCTAGACGTGGTGAAGATGACTTGCTGAAGTTCAAACTGAGCATCAGAATGGGGAAGAAAGGGAATTTAAGTGACTTTGAATGTGGCATGGTTGTTGGTGCCAGACGGGCTGGTCTGAGTATTTCAAAAACTGCTGATCTACTGAGATTTTCATACAACCATCTCTAGGATTTACAGAGAATGTTCCAAAAAATAGAAAATATCCAGTGAGTGGCAGTTGTGTGGACGACAATGCCTTGTTGATGTAAGAGGTCAGAGGAGAATGGGCAGACTGGTTCGAGATGATAGAAAGACAACAGTAACTCAAATAACCACTTGTTACAACCAAGGTATGTAGAATACCATTTCTGAATGCAGAACACATCGAACCTTGAAGCAGAAGGGCTATAGCAGCAGAAAACCACACCGGGTGCCACGCCTGTCAGCTAAGAACCGGAAACTGATGCTACAATTCACACAGGCTCACCAAAATTGGACAATAGATGATTGGAAAAACATTGCCTGGTCTGATGAGTCTCGATTTCAGCTGCGACATTCAGATGGTAGGGTCAGAATTTGGCATAAATAACATGAAAACATGGATCCATCCTGCCTTGTATCAATGGTTCAGGCTGGTGGTGTAATGGTGTGGGGGATATTTTCTTGGCACACTTTGGGCCCCTTAGTACAAATTGAGCATCGTTTAAATGACATGGCCTACCTGAGTATTGTTGCTGACCATGTCCATCCCTTTATGACTACAGTATACCCATCTTCTGATGGCTACTTCCAGCAGGATAATGCACCATGTCACAAAGCTCAAATCATCTCAAACTGGTTTCTCAAACATGACAATCAGTTCCCACCAATGGCCTCCACAGTCACCAGATCTCAATCCAATAGAGCACCTTTGAGATATGGTGGAACGGGAGATATGCATCATGGACGTGCAGCCGACAAATGGGCATATTACATCTTCTTAACTTTTTATAACCAAGCATAAACAACTACTTGAGTATTTTTTGGATAACAACTTGCCACTTTTTAAAATAAAAAATAAAAAGGAGTTCATGCGTACATCAAGTAGCTCTCTCTGGTAGCACGTGATGCCTATGATATAATTTTGCTAGAATTATTTAATACCCCACCCCCCCTCTGAAAACATATCTGCGAATGCTCATGGGATGGAGCAGCTCCTTAATACCTTTACAGATTTGTACAGAGGGAAGAAATAGTAATGAGTTCATTGGCTGCCTTAAATTTCCAAACTTTAGGTATGAAACATTATGGGCAAGATCATATTTATGTTGCAATAATATCTAAATCCTGTGGGAAATAAAATCACAACGTAGTATCAACAAATTGCAAGACATAGTGCTTCACTATGGAATATAATAAATGTATTCTAGGTTATATCTCTATTGCTTGAGCTGTTAATAGGCACTTCTTTACACCTGCCTTAACCTGTTGTAAACAGACCAATACTAGCTGTAAGACAGATATAACAAATGTATAAAATGTACATTTAAATCTCCATATTTGTTTCATTATGATCCTCCGCACTGAAGAACACTAGTAGCCTTTATAGCTGAAGTATTATATCTTCCACTGCTTTTATCATAATTGCATTGGTTCAACCTAAACCCTTCACCCCAAATATCCTTACTGCCCTACCACATTTTCCCTTCCTACCGTACCTGCACTTAACACCGTATTAATGTCATCCTTAAGCAACCCCCATTTCACAATTGCCCTACCATCATCTCAGAATCACCACCCTAAGGTATTCCCAGCACCCATAAATGCATTTCCAGAGAGCACAGCACCAATAATGGTCATTCCTACAGGCACCATCACATAGAGTGCCTACCTGTTCAAGTTAGTCTTCTCTACAATCCACCACTTATTTTATTAAATTGTGTTTGCTACAAATGTGACTGCCAAATAAGGACAATCGGCTAGATTCCAAGTTTTGTGTTAGGCTTAAAAAGCAGCGTTAGCCGGTCCTAACCCTGCTTTTTAACACCCGCTGGTATTACGAGTCTTGCAGGTACAGGTGTACCGCTCACTTTTTTGGCCAGACTTGAAAATACCGCAAATCCACTTTCGTAAATTGCGTATCTTCTTTTTTCAAAGGGACTTGAATAGCGCCGGTATTACATGTCTGCCAAAAAGTGAGCGGTAGACCCTCTCCTGTCAAGACTGGTAATGCATTCTAAAGTCAGTAGTTAAGAGTTTTACACTACAACGCCGTAGCATAAAACTCTTAACTAAAGTGCTAAAAAGTACACTAACACCCATAAACTACCTATTAACCCCTAAACTGAGGCCCTCCCGCATCGCAAACACTAAAAAAATTTTTTAACCCCTAATCTGCCGAACCGGACATCACCGCCACTATCTTAGGGTTTCTTTTTTTTTACACTAAGTTACACTAACACCTAACATTACACTATAATTAAATTAATTCCCTAAATTAAATACAATTAAATACAATTAAATAAAATTAGCTAAAGTACAAAAACAAACACTAAATTACAGAAAATAATAAACAAATTACAAGATTTTTTAAACGAATTACACCTAATCTAATCCCACTAAAAAAATAAAAAAGCCCCCCCAAAATAAAAAAGCCCTACCCTACACTAAATTAAAAATAGCCCTTAAAAGGGCCTTTTGCGGGGCATTGCCCCAAAGTAATCAGCTCTTTTACCTGTAAAAAAAATTACAAATCCCCCCCCAACATTAAAACCCACCACCCACACAACCAACCCTACTCTAAAATCCACCCAATAACCCCTTAAAAAAAACTAACACTAACCCCTTGAAGATCACCTTACTGGGAGAAGTCTTCATCCAACCGGGTCGAAGTCCTCAACAAAGCCGGGAGAAGTCTTCATCCAAGCCGGACAAAGTGGTCCTCCAGATGGGCAGAAGTCTTCATTCAGACGGCATCTTTTATCTTCATCCATCTGGTGCAGAGCGGGTCCATCTTCAAGACATCCAACGCGGAGCATCCTCTTCATCCGACGGCTAACACTGAATGAAGGTTCCTTTAAATGACGTCATCCAAGATGGCGTCCCTTCAATTCCGATTGACTGATAGAATTCAGTGTTAGCCGTCGGATGACTTTTAGAAATAGAAATTCTGCAAAGACAAATGTGGTTCTGTACAGTGTGGTTTGGAACTTTGAGATAGATATATACTGTGTGTAAGTATGTGAGTGTGTATATATATATATATATATATATATACATACAGTATAGAGAGAGAGAAAGAGAGAGAGAGAGAGAGAGAGAGAGAGATTCACACATGTATGAGTGTATGTAAATATATTCTATAATATATATTTATATTATTTATAAATATATTATACATATATAGATATTATAGAGTGATATATATATATATATTATATCTATCTCTATATATATTTCCCCACCTTTGCCATCATAAAAGGTAATATTTTGTAATTATCATGTAAATCAAACATTGTATATAACGTTGTTCCTTTGCTTTTCCCAAAGTTACTGAGCACAATATATCAATCAATAATCAGTAAGTACCAGTACCTTTTTTTTTGAGTACCGGCACCTTTTCTTTTACAAAAAGCACTATATATACTGTATATATATACTGTGTATATATATATTTCTCCCCAGTATATGCACATATGTATAATATTTTACAAAATCTGTATGTAAGAAGTTATATAGTCAGCTTAAAGCCAACATTTAAAAAGAAATCAATGGGATATGGTTTTGCACCTGGTTTTGTTATGTGTTTGAACAATGGCCAAGTGCGGTTCCAGCAAGACGTTTAGGATGATGATTTATGAATAGGATTGAGTCCCACAGCAGACTCACCTATCCCCAGTCACAATTCAGTCATAAACTTGTAGAACTTGTCAGCACTGCTCTAAAGTTTGTGAAAAGAACTGATTTAACAGGAGCAGTCTGATCAGGACTGTTAGGAAAGCACATTCTCTGTATAGTTTTCACAAAGGCTTCTTGAAAACCATAAGCTAAATGTGTGTGACAGTGTTTCTGGTAGATGCAAATATTTAGAAAAACATTTTTTTTTCTCTCACTTAACCCTTTTATGCTTGCACGGTCTATCATCAAGTGCAGGGCAGAATAAGTTGTGAAATCATTTACAGATCAGCAATTAAAAGGACATTAATCTCAAACAGTAATTCCACATAAAGGGCTAGATTACAAGAGGAGCACTATTTTGCGCTCCCGCATTAACTTCCCTAGAACTAAACAGTTTGAGCGCGTCAGGTAGAGCGCATTTTACAAGTGAAAAGTAAAAAGTTAGCGCGCGAACAAAAGTTATATTTCGGATATCGCGACCGCGTTAACATACTCTCTTCATAGACTTGCGCTAGCTGAAAAAAACACCCTGATCGCGTTTGTTCAAGAGAACTAAATCCGACATGAATTATGAATATTTTACATTCCACATAAAAAAAATGTTCTATTTATTGTTAAATATATATTTATATATGATTTTTTTCAAATATTTATCTATATATTTATACCTATATATATATATATATATATATATATATATATATATATATATATATACAGTATATATTTATATATTTAATTATGTATGAGTATGCATATATATGTATAAATATAAATATATATATATATATATATATATATATATATATATATATATATATATATATATATATATATATATATATATATATATATACAGTGAGGGAAAAAATATTTGATCCCCTGCTGATTTTGCACGTTTGCCTACTGACAAAGAAATGATCAGTCTATAATTTGAAAAGTGAGAGACAGAATAACAAAAAAAAATCCAGAAAAACTCATTTCAAAAAAGTTATAAATTGATTTGCATTGATTGTACCTAATCTCAGCTTGTTACCAGTATAAAAGACACCTGTCCACAGAAGCAATCAATCAATCAGATTCCAAACTCTCCACCATGGCCAAGACCTGCCAAGCTGTCAAAGGATGTCAGGGACAAGATTGCAGACCTACACAAGGCTGGAATGGGTGACGGGCAATGGTGACGGGCAATGATCTGTATAATGGTCCACCCATAGAGTTCCTTTGTGAAATGTTAAAACATTGTCTTGAGATGAATTATTTTAAGTTCGAAAATGATTATTTTCTGCAAATTTCAGGTACAGCCATGGGTTTGAATGTGGCACCCACTTATGCTAATCTCTACATGGCGTGGTATGAACGCACTTTGATGCGGCCACATGATAACAGCAATATCATGTATTACACACGCTACATCGACGATGTGTTCTTGGTGTGGAGAGGTGGTGAGCCAGCATTACTTGAGTGGGTGTCACATTTGAACACCATGGCTTGTCCTATTAGGTTTAAGTTGGATTACAGTACAATATCTGTACACTTTTTGGATCTTAACATCTTTAAAGTTGATGCAGAGGGTATCACTCTGTTTGGTACTTCCCTTTATACCAAGCCTACTGACCGCAATTCCTTGTTGGATGCGAGGAGTTTTCACCCTCTGCATCAAAAGAAAGGGATTGTCACCTCCCAACTCACTCGTGTCATTAGGAACAATAGCGAGATGCCTATGCTACACCAACAACTAGAGGAAATGGACATGAAACTAGTGGAGAGAGGCTACACCAGGGATATGGTCAAGAAGGCACGTAATGATCTTATGGATCCCACCAATCTGGAAAACAGACAAGGGACAACTAAATCAGACCCTAATCGGATCAATATGGTTACTACATACACATCAGATTCGAGACACCTTGCTGATGCGGTTCGGAAACATTGGCCTGTGATAGGCAGTGATCCCACACTACCTTTTGGGAGGGTGACTGCCCCCAGAATAGCATACCGTAGAGAAAATAATCTAAGGGATATATTGGTTAAGTCAGATCCAATAAAGAACTACAAAAAGGATACTTGGCTTAAACCCACGAAAATGGGCTGTTTTCCCTGCTCTGGATGTGTGACCTGCAATGGTATGCTTAGGGGCAACTCGTTCCAACATCCTCATAGCAACAGAAGATTCAACATCAGACATCGCCTCACCTGCACAAGCATATATGTAGTATACATGATCATTTGCCCATGTTCCAGGGTATATATCGGCAAAACAGTAACAACCTTCCGCGAACGTATGGCAAATCACCGGTGTGCAATACGGGAGGCCCTACGTACTGGAGAATCAGAACAACCAGTAGCCAGGCATTGCATCCAACATAAGCATGCGGTTTCCAGTTTACGCACAATGCTTATAGATCATATACCTCCACTTCCAAGGGGAGGTGACAGGGGGAACCTGTTACTACAATGTGAAACCAAGTGGATCTACAGGTTAAATACCATCGCTCCATATGGCCTCAATACATCGCTGGACTTTAGTCCCTTTTACTAGATAAATTCTGTCCTGGTTGCATAATCTGAGTACACAGATTTAATCTGATGTAGCATATGGGTTTCAGTAAATGGACATATAACTATATCTCGCATATTGTTCCTATGTTTCTACCATAATACTAGTGGGCATGACTGTCAGCTAATAGTTCATACTACATGTAAATGTAGGTAGTTTTTCGTCTCTATGACACTAAAAGCTATTGTGATATTTTTCATTTACTATGATCTAGATACAATGTTATATAGATGCACCTTTTTAAACACATTTTGTTTTTTTATGCACACTGTTTTTAGTATTATTTGCTGGGAGCGTTGCGCCGATACAGATATTGTTCTTTATCCAATAGTTTGGTTATCAGCGGCATTTTGTCCCATTGCTATAGGTATGGGGATCTCCGCTAACACATGTAATCGGCATCACGATCTCACAGGGCGCACAGTCTAGCGCTCCCTGATGACGTCAGACGCCGACTTTACACACGATTAGTTGACGGCAGGTGCTATACTCCAGCAGTATTTAAGTGGTGATTTGGGGTAAATTTGGTATGAAGCTTTTAATATTTTTGATACATTTGATAAAGGCACAATGTTGTGCCGAAACGTCATGGTATTATTATCGTTTTAATGGATTGAATAAAGGATTACCTTTTATAAAGACCAGTGAGTGCCTGTGTTCTTGGAGAGGATATATATATATATATATATATATATATATATACACAGTGAGGGAAAAAATATTTGATCCCCTGCTGATTTTGCACGTTTGCCTACTGACAAAGAAATGATCAGTCTATAATTTGAAAAGTGAGAGACAGAATAACAAAAAAAAAATCCAGAAAAACGCATTTCAAAAAAGTTATAAATTGATTTGCATTGATTGTACCTAATCTCAGCTTGTTACCAGTATAAAAGACACCTGTCCACAGAAGCAATCAATCAATCAGATTCCAAACTCTCCACCATGGCCAAGACCTGCCAAGCTGTCAAAGGATGTCAGGGACAAGATTGCAGACCTACACAAGGCTGGAATGGGCTACAAGACCATTGCCAATCAACTTGGTGAGAAGGTGACAACAGTTGGTGTGATTATTCGCAAATGGAAAAAAAAACAATAACTGTCAATCTCCCTCGGTCTGGGGCTCCATGCAAGATCTCACCTCGTAGAGTTTCAATGATCATGAGAATGGTGAGGAATCAGCCCAGAACTTGTCAATGATCTCAAGGCAGCTGGGATTATAGTCACCAAGAAAACAATTGGTAATACACTATGCAGTGAAGGACTGAAATCCTGCAGCACCCGCAAGGTCCCCCTGCTCAAGAAAGCACATGTACAGGCCTGTCTGAATTTTGCCAATTAGCATCTAAATGATTCAGAGGGGAACTGGGTAAAAGTGTTGTGGTCAGATGAGACCAAAATCAAGATTTTTGGCATCAACTCAACTCGCCGTGTTTCGAGGAGAAGGAATGCTGCCTATGACCCCAAGAATATCATCCTCACCGTCAAACATGGAGGTGGAAAGATTATGCTTTGGAGGTGTTTTTCTGCTAAGGGGACAGGACAACTTCATTGCATCAAAGGGACGATGCACAGGGCCATGTACTGTCAAATCTGGGGTGAGAACCTCCTTCCCTCAGCCAGGGCATTGAAAATGGGTCGTGGATGGGTATTTCCAGCATGACAATGACCCTAAACACACACGGCCAAGGCAACAAAGGAGTGGCTCGAGAAGAAGCACATTAAGGTCCTGAAGTTCTCTAGCCACTCTCCAGATCTTAATCTCATCGAAAATCTGTGGAGGGAGCTAAAGGTTCAAGTTGCCAAAGTCAGCCTCGAAACCTTAATGACTTGGAGAGGATCTGCAAAGAGGAGTGGGACAAAATATCTCCTGAGATGTGTGCAAGCCTGGTGGCCAACTACAAGAAACGTCTGACCTCTGTGATTGCCAACAAGGGTTTTGCCACCAAGTACTAAGTCATGTTTTGCAAAGGGGTCAAATACCTTTTTCAGTCATAAAAATGCAAATCAATTTATATCTTTTTTTAAATGCATTTTTCTGGATTCTTTGTTGTTATTCTGTATCTCACTGTTCAAATAGACCTACCATTAAAATTATAGACTGATCATTTCTTTGTCAGTGGGCAAACGTACAAAATTAGCAGGGAATTATAGAAATATTTATAAATATTTATTCTTCTATGCGAAGAACATGGGATGTGAAATATTTATATTTCATGTCGGATTAGTGCACTTGAGTAAATGTGATCGGGGTTGTGCAAGAGTATGGGTGTTAGTTTTTTTTCCACTTTTAGAGCTCCATTGAAGTCTATGGGGGAATACGTTAATGCAGTCACGATATTCGAAGTTCGGCTTTATGCACAGATCAGGGTTAGTGCTTGTGCAAAAACTTTTTACTTTCAATTAATAATTTGCATGCTACACAACACAGGCAAAAAGCTTACTTCTAACAGACGCCTAGATTACGAGTTTTACGCTAAACAGGGTGCAAAACAAATGCTAAAAAAGCTGTGTTATTTCACTCTCCATAGCGCTGCCATTACGAGTTACTGAAAAGCCTCCTTGTGCGTGCGATATGGTGGCGTTAAGCTCCATACCACACAAAAGCAAAGGGCTGATTTGACGTGCTCGTGCACACTTTCCCCATAGACATCAATGGGGAGAGAGTGATTGAAGTGCGGAATGAAAAATCTCTGTAACGCAACCCCATTAATGTCTATGGGGAAAAAAAAGTTAAGTTTAAACCTAACACCCCAACATAAACCCCTAGTCTAAAAACCCATAATCCGCTGCCCCCGACATCGCCGACACCTAAATAAAGTTATTAACCCCATATCTGCCGCTCCTGACATCGCCAACACTAATAAAACTATTAACCCCTAATCTGCCGCTTCCCGACATCGCCGCCACTAAATAAAATGATTAACCCCTAAACCTCTGGCCTCCCATATGGCCGTTACTAAATAAACCTATTAACCCCTAAACCTCCAGCCCCCTACATCGTCGCCACTAAATAAACCTATTAACCCCTAAACTTCCGGCCCCCCCACATCGCCACCACTAATGGCGTAATGGCCATTTTTTCAGCGTTAAAAGCTGTACCACACTGTAATGCAAAACTTATTTATTGGGCACTCTTAAAAGAGCTGAATGCCTTTTTAAGGGCAATGTCCATACAAATGCCCCTTTAGGGGCAATGGGTAGTTTAGGATTTTTTAGTGTTAGATTTTTTTTATTTTGGGGGGTTGGTGGGTGGGGGTTTTTACTGTTAAAGGGGGGACTTAGTATTTTTTAAGGAAAATAGCTGTTTAATTTAGGGCAATGCCCTACAAAAGGCCATTATAGGGCTATTGGTATTTTAGTATTAGATTGTGTTTTTATTTTGGGGGGGGCTTTTTTATTTACATAGGGATCAGGTTTAATTTTTTTATTTTTGATAATTTGGTTTATTATTTTATGTAATGTTAGACTTTTTATTTTTTGTAATCTTAAATTAATTTAATTTTAAGAGTTTTTTTTAATTTTAAGTAATGTTAGTATTTTTATTTTAATTGTTTGCAATTTAGTAATTTTTAATTTAGGTAATTGGTGTTAATTTAGAGGGTCTTAGGTTAGGGGGTGATAGGTTAGGGGGCTTAGTAATTTAATTAGTTATTTGCATTGTGGGGGTTTGGCGGATTAGGGGTTAATAGATTTATTAGGATTATTGCGTTGTGGGTTAATGGTGGATTAGGGTTTAATAGTTTTATTAGGTAGATTGCGATGTGGGTGAATAGCGGATTAGGGGTTAATACATTTATTAGGCATATTGCAATGTGGGTTAATGGCGGATTAGGGGTTAATATATTTTATTAGTTATTGCGGTGGGGGTTGGCGGTTGACAGGTAGATAGATATTGCGCTGCGTTAGGTGTTAGCTATTATTTTCAGGCAGTTACGGGAGTTACGGTGCTTATATATTCAGCGCAAGGCTTGCTGCGCCTGGCTATGTGTGGTGAGGTGAAAATGGAGTAACATTTCTCAGTTTTCGCCGCATAAGTCTTTGCGCTGAATATGTGATACCGATTTGCGACAAGGTTCTATGTTAGCTTATGGGAGTAAAAATTGTGGGCGACGGGTGAAATATACACACTGCATTTATATGCGGCGCTGTATATGTGATACCAAAACTGCGTAAAAACTGTAATCTTGCCCAGTGTGCAAAAAATTGCTCATATTACAAGTTGTGAGCTATGTGTTATACGCAACTGGAGACCTGATATAAATTGTTAAGGCTAGAATAAAAGTATAACATAACACATGTAAAACATTTTAAAATAAAGTGTTACAGACACACACACATATATATCTATATACAGCTTTGGAAAAAATTAAGAGACCACTGCAAAATTATTTATTATTTTATTTTACTATTTATAAGTATGTGTTTGATTAAAATTAACATTTTTGCTTTACAACATTTCTCCCCAAATTCCAAATACAAATATTGGGGCCCATTTATCAAGCTCCGAACGGAGCTTGTGCGCCCGTGTTTCTGGCGAGTCTTCAGACTCACCAGAAACAGCAGTTATGAAGCTGTAGACACAAAGACCGCTGCTCCATAACCCTGTCTGCCTGCTCTGATGAGGCGGACAGGAATCGCCGGAAATCAACCCGATCGAGTACGATCAGGTTTTTTGACACCCCCTGCTGATTGGCCGCGAGTCTGCAGGGGGCGGCGTTGCACCAGCAGTTCTTGTGAGCTGCTGGTGCAATGCTGAATACGGAGAGTGTATTGCTCTCCGCATTCAGCAAGGTCTTGCGGAACTGATCCGCACTGTCGGATCAGGTCCGCAAGACCTTTGATAAATAGGCCCCATTGTCATTTACAGCATTTATTTACAGAAAATGACAACCGGTCAAAATAACAACAAAAAAGATGCAATGTTTTCAGACCTCGAATAATGCAAAGAAAACAAGTTCATATTCACTTTAAACAACACAATACTAATCTTTTTAACTTAACAAGAGTTCAGAAATCAGTATTTTGTGGAATAACTCTAATTTTTCCATTTTCTGTTTGTAAACTAGGCCTTAGCGTTTAAAGGGACACTGAACCCAAATTTTTTCTTTTGTAATTCAGAAAGAGCATGCAATTTTAAGCAACTTTCTAATTTACTCCTATTATCAATTTTTCTTCGTTCTCTTGCTATCATTATTTGAAAAAGAAGGCATCTAAGCTTTTTTTGGTTTCAGTACTCTGGACATGAATTTATCCACCAATCAGCAAGGACAAACCAGGTTGTTCACCAAAAATGGGCCGGCATCTAAACTTACATTCTTGCATTTCAAATAAAGATACCAAGAGAATGAAGAAAATTTGATAATAGGAGTAAATTCGAAATTTGCTTAAAATTTCATGCTCAATCTGAATCACGAAATAAAATTTTTGGGTACAGTGTCCCTTTAATGTCCCTTTAATAACACGCTGCTTCATGGCTATGATTAATTACAGAAACTCAAAAGTTTACAATTGAAATCATATTATTAGTAATATTTACATTAAAGGGACACTAAACCCAATTTTTTTTCTTCCGTGATTCAGATAGAGCATGCAATTTTAAGTAACTTTTTAATTTACTTCTATTATCAATTTTTTTCATTCTCTTGGTATCTTTATTTGAAAAGCAATAATGTAAGTTTAAATGCAGACCCATTTTTGGTGAACAACCTGGGTTATTCTTGCTGATTGGTGGATAAATTCACCCACCAATAAACAAGTGCTGTCGAGGGTACTGAACCAAAAACTGGCTGGCTCCCTAGCTTAGATGCCTTCTTTTTCAAATAAAGATAGCAAGAGTACAAAGAAAAAATGATAATAGGAGTAAATTAGAAAGTTACTTAAAATTGCATGCTCTATCTGAATCATGAAAAAAGAAATTTGGGTTCAGAGTCCCTTTAAGGTAAATACCCTTATTAAGCTTTCTAGATCTTTCTCCTAGATTCACTAATATTAGAGCACCCTCTCCAGTCTCTCCAATTCCTATGCTTATCTATACAGCCTGTTCACTAAAAAGGAAACATGAGTGAGCTACAATGAATAGGTTTTGCAAATAAAACAGTAACTTTGAAACTAAAGAGAACATTTCAGAATTGGGGACTCTAAAGGCCTGTCCATATCAGGGATGTTCCACCTATAACATAGAGGCCACAATGCTGCACTTATAATACAATGTAGCCCCTAACTCTTTCTACCCTTTGCCTTTTCTGATATGCAACAAAGTGTGTCAGTTCTCTGCATTTAAATCCTGCCTTTGTGGATTCAATGTTTATGTTTCTAAGTCTGAGTTTATACATAAGTTTGTGGCTCACATCCCACTAAAGATTTGCAAATGATGTTTGGTTTATATAAGTATAACTTTTGTTTCAATTAATATATCTTGTAAAAAAAAGTAAAATAACCTCCCTTACAAGTTAAAATAAAAATTCCAATGTGATCCCCTTGTTGAAAATGTTCTGCACCTGGTGATCATGTGATTTTTGAGTGCTTTTGCATTGGGAAGATTCAAAAATAATATTTAAATCCATAACAAATCACTTTTCAAGCACCTTCTCAGTCTCACAAATGCTTTAGACAAGATCTCTTGAAGACCTATTTTGATGTCTCGCATGGCATATTTGAGCTTTTCAAGTGTATTTATTTTTTTATATTTAACTTGTGGAATTGTTTTTACGTGTTGATAAACATGGTCCTCTCTAGGTTTGTGTAAAAAGTAAAAAATACTGCTGAAATCACATTTTTAAATAATAAAACAAACACAACTAAAGATGATTGCCGGAATTCTAATTTAAAGGGACAGTCAACACCAGCATTTTTGTTCTTTAAAAAGAAAGATAATCCCTTTATTACCCATTCCCCAGTTTGGAAAACCAGCAAAGTTATAATAATACATGTTTTACCTCTGTAATTACCTTGTATCTAAGCTTCTGCTGACTGCCCCCTTATTTCAGTTCTTTTGACAGACTTACATTTTAGCCAATCAGTGCTCACTCCTAGGTCACTTCACGTGCATGAGCTCAATGTTATCTATATGAAACACACGAACTAATGCCCTCTAGTGGTCAAAATGCATTCAGATTAGAGGCAGTCTTCAAGGTCTAAGAAATTAGCATATGAATCTAGAAGGTTTAGCTTTCAACTAAGAATACCAAGAGAACAAAGCAAAATTGGTGATAAAAGTAAATTGGGAAGTTGTTTAAAATGAAATGCCCTATATAAATCATGAAAGTTTTTTTTTGGACTCTACTGTCCCTTTAAGTTTGCAATTATTCAAAACTGCTGGTTAAGCACTCTTTGAAAACCCATCCATATAGAAAGCCAACACCTACAAACGTGATAAAACAACAGAATAAGGGAGATGAGGGGAAAAAGCATTACTTTTGTATAACTAGGTCACAAAGCTTAGTTTCAATTAAAGGGACAGCCTACAATAGAATTTTTATTCATTTATTTATATTCTGTCACAGAGTGTATGCTGACTAGATTGTAATACAATTTATAAAACACGGCATTTGAACAAAATTATAAAACAAAGAGCTGTGGAAGAAAAGCCAAACCAGGAGTAATGGACAATATGATACACAATATTGCTCATTGTAAAGAAAAAAAGTTTGTTCTTTAACCAGACATTAATTAATAATATACACACCTGCACCATGCCAACGCAACTGAATTTTAAAACATATTAACGCACCAGCCCTCTTAATGGTGAAACACAGAAGGCTCCTGTATGTATCTCTGCTGGGGTCTGGCGTACTAAATAAATGATGTGTCAATAACTATTTGTGTGCTTGCTTACACAGTTAAGGCTTCTAGGCAAAGTAATATACTTGCTATAACTTTTGATATGGAGCAGAAACTTTCCATGAATAAAACTGGCAGCCCAGAAGCACTTAAAGATTCAAGTCCCACAGCTGATCCTTAACAGAGGTTTTATAAGATGTAATTAGAGGTACTGTACTTTCTTTACTTTGATTACATTTTTTTTCTGACCTGAAACATTTTAGTAGGTAGGAGCTGTAAACTATAAGGCAGCTCAATTAAGCCAATTATTAGTGAACCCATACAGAACACCAGTGCCAGAACAAAAACGTCTTTGTTAATTTGCTGGCACATAGCAGAGCATATCATAAAGTATTTAGGTAGCTTGGATTGACATTCATCAGCTAAAAAAAAAAAAAAAAAAAAATTCTTAAAGGGATAGTAAACACCAAAATGTTATTGTTTAATAAGATAAATTATCCCTTTAATAACCATTCCCCAGTTTTGCATAACCAACACTGTTATAGAAATATACTTTTTACCCCTGTAATTACTTTATATCTAAGTTTCTGCTGACTGCCTCCTTATCTCAGATCTTTTGACAGACTTGCATTTCATGCAATTAGTGCTGACTCTTAAATAACTTTACGCGCATGAGCACAATGTTATCTATGTGAAACACATGAACCAACGCCCTCTAGCTGTGAAAAACTGTCAACTGCATTCAGATAAGAGGTGGCCTTCAAGGATTTAGAAATTAGCATGTAAGTCTACCAATGTTAGCTTTCAACTAAGAATAACAAGAGAACAAAGCAAAATTGATGATAAAAGTAAATTAGAAAGTTGTTTAAGATTACATGCCGTATCTGAATCATGAAAGTTAATTTGGACTTTACTATTCCTTTAACATACACAGAAGTATGAGTATTTCAGATTATATTCATATATAGAAAATGGCTCACTTTTCAAAAAATCCATCTTAATCAAATCTTTTAATGGTATGTAAAAGTGCACTTTATGGAAGTTTATTTCGATTTTCCTGTTGTCTTTGTCTACCAATAGATTTGTGGGAGTGACCTAAATCAGCCAGTGAGTAATGGTACTAGAATGTTAGCTTATAAGCTTGTATAAGCATACATTTCCTGCATTTAGAAAAAATAAATGTTATGGATTGTGTAACAACATAAAGCATAAACAAGAACAGATATACACAAAAAACAAAACACAAAAAACAAACAACATAACTATATTAAACACACACACACACACATATATATAGTGTATATACAGTATATTCCTGATAGTTTAAGTCAATTGTGAGTTATAAAGTATTCCAAACAATAACCTGCTCTCTATACATACACTTCATAAGGGAAACGTTTACTCTGTGCAGAACAGAGATAAAGCATTTACTAATACACGATATGGGCACTCCAGTGCTTGCCCATTCCTGCCTATGATGTCACCTGAGAATGTGTCATTCTGCTCTGGGCTATTGTACATAAGATTGCATCATAGTTTAAAAAAAAAATGCTCACCGACTAAAGATGTTGCTTATATCCAGCAATTAACCACAAACAATATATTTACGCCTAGCTAGCAGGCATATAAGAATGAACAAGGCAGCGAGTTGTATACTTTTGGCTCGTGTTGTGGCACATTTGTGAATCATCGTTGTAATGAGCTTGTTACTACTGTGATACCTGCACCCCTTTTTTCTTATACTTTTAGTTAGGAGTTATTTTAACATACATGAGTCATACAGTAATCTATGACCTAAAGTGCAGGAATGGAATTGATATTATTAAGAGTAAGATATTACAATCCTTTCCATCTACAACGAGGTTAACATAAAGCTAGATAATCATTTACGGAGTTTAAACAGATCTCAAGTTTTGGATTACATAAATGAGGCACATGGGTAGGACAAAATACACACATATTTCTTACAGTACATCATTTGAAGATTTAACTTAAACCCTAATTAGTAATATTACACTATAAACATAGGTTATGTAGAGTCAGCGACTGGTGAAGGTTTAATGATATGATTAATAATGAGACAATCCATCTAAACGATTCTGTGGTGGCAGTTTTAAAGACAAGGGGGCACATTTATCAACTGCCGGATGGACAGTGCTCGCCAACTTGTCCGCCCGGGATCATAGAATGCGGGCAGCGTATTGTAGTATATGCCTGCCCGTATTTATTGCAATATGCTGCCCATATTTAAAATTGTACAAGTGTTTGCTTGTGCAATGCTTCCCCCTGCTCATGCTAGCCCAATGGCGCAAGAGAAAGGGGTTGTCAATCATCCTGAGTAAACAGACTGGGGTGATTTAATCTGCGAGCCTGCAATAATCAACCACCAAAGCTGCATATGCAGCTTCATAACTGGGGCCTATATGTCCATATAAAAACATAAAATGTAAAATTTAAAGGTCTTCTAAATCACAAATAATAATCCATTCTAGGTATATAAACTGTTTCACTAGCAGTTGTATGTATGTGTATAAATATATATATATATATATATATATATATACTGTATGTTCATAATATGTTTTAATAGCTGACTTTAAAATGAATTGCATTATGGTTAAGTAAATAAAGATGTTGTGAAGCACATTAATGAACAAGGCCATGAGCTTTCCCATCTACAATAATTTCCAATGAAGCATGGGATTATAAGTAGGGTAGTTGTAGCAGCTGCAAAATTATTCTCAGGAAAAAACTACAGCAGGTAACCTTGAATTGCAACCAATAAACAGGAGAACTATAAGTATGACTTATTTTACCTTAATATGAATCTAAAGCCTTGTATAAGCAGACTTGCCCTTTGGGCAGGGCGAGAGAGGCGCCTGCCCCAGGACCCGGGCCTGGCACTGTGAGAGTATAAAAGGGGGCAATGTAAAATATACTTGTGCAGATAAGAAATTTTCATTTTTGAGAAAAAAAAATAATTAACAAATATTTTGGGAAATTTGTTTCTACAAATATTTGTTGGCTGCACTATTCGGTATTTGTTTTGTTTAAAACAAAACAAACACTTCATTTTAGTTAAACATTTCCATTAGTTTTAGTTAAAACAAATGTAAATGTTCAAAGCTACAGGTGACAAGTTCACCTGTAGCAGTTTATACTTACCAAAGAGCACCTAAACCAATCATCTTCTTGACAGCAGGTCCTGGGCTCTGACAAGAAGAAGATCAGATTAGCCTGCTCTCCAGCGCGCAAAGGGTAAGTATTAACCCTCAAAAAGAAAAAAATAAGGAAATGGATGAATAGTGACGGATTTTAACAGTTTATATTAGTTTTCTTTCATTTTCATTGGTGCATTCACATCTTTAATGTACATTCTATATTTAGTTTATGAAGATGTGTTTATGGTATATGGATGTGCAATATACAGTGTTATTCTTTATACAGGACACACTGAATTAGGACTGGACTGGAACCAAAAATAGGCGCAGTTAACATCAGTTAGACCACTGTCAGCTAGGTAGCCATAATACACCAGATCTCTTGTGCTGCATGTACTTTCTGCATTACAAAATAGGCAGATTGTAAAAGTTTTCCTATTTTTGCCCATATTAAAAGAGGGTGGGGCTTCTATAGCAGCAAGACCCACATATGAGCCTGGCACATTTACCCTTTATGCCCTGCAGTGGATGTTGGGGCAGGAATGGACCATACAGGGGGCAGGGCATAGAGGGGGAGGGGAATAAAGGGGTTGGGCTGAGGTTTGTCTTGCCTAGGGCCCTGCAAATCCTAAGGGTGGCGCTGACACTAAGGCCACCAAATCCTCACCTCTGAATCAGTGTTGCAGGCTTAGATGTCAATCTTTGTCCTAATTAAAACTACCACAGCATTGACTCTCACCTGTCATTAAGATGGGTGATCAGGTGACATAATTGCAGGAGGGTCTCATGGGCAGTGAGATTTCATAACAGACGAGATCTAGGACCACAACACTAAAGCTGACATATTGTAGTAAACAATACTGTGGATGCAAAAAAGAAACAGGCATAAGTTTAGAGGTTTAAAAGTTATAAAGTATATTATTATAACAATGTTGGTTGTGCAAAGCTGGGGAATGGGTAGTAAAGATGTTATCTATCTTTTTAAACAATAACAATTTTGGTGTTGACTGTCCCTTTAATTAAGATGAGAAATAACTAATGATATGTAAAGTGGCAAAAGAACCCTACTATATCTGCTGCAAATACCTCTACCAATACAACCCAACTACTGGCCTAAATCACTGCAATACTGTATTGTTTACTTCATTTTAAATCATCTGAAATAATTCCCAAGTCCAGTTTCAAACTTATTTTTTCTGTTTTATCTGAAATTTCAGTTTATAAAAAATGGCCAGCATTATGGTTCTGTCAGGATTTAAAGGGACAATATACACCAATGTTCATATAACTGCCTGTAATAGACACTACTATAAAGAAGAATATGCACAGATACTGATCCAGAATAAAACCTTTTAAAAACTTACTTAGAAGCTCCCAGTTTAGCAATGTTGATGAGGTTAGACTGGGACACCAATTGAAAAGGGCTGGGAAAGCATGAAAGGAAGACACCCCCTCCTCTGCATATGAAAAGAACCATTACACAACAAGGAGTCTGTAGACATCAGTATACATATAAAAGTTTGGGGCTCGGTTAGAAGTCAGAAAATCAGCACAATGTTATTTAAAAATAAACAAAACTTTACATTTTTACAAACCCCCCCCCAGATGGGCTATATAAACGGATTATCTACAAAACATTTATGCAAAGACAAATCTATTGTACAATGTCCCTTTAAGTACATTCATACTTCTCCTTTATTAGCAGTTATTGTTTTTGATAGTTAGAATTCGGTCAGTAAAAAATAAGCCACTCATAAGTGAGACAAGATATGCTGAAAGACACTTCACTTCAACGTCCAATTTTGGGTAATTCAGTTTATAGCTTTGTATTATATTCATAACTTACCATGTGTGTCTTAGCTCATTATTAAAGGGACATAATACTCATATGCTAAATCACTTGAAACTGATGCACCATAACTGTAAAAAGCTGACAGGAAAATATCACCTGAGCATCTCTATGTAAAAAAGAAAGATATTTTACCTCACAATTTCCTCAGCTCAGTAGAGTAATTTCTGTGTAAAAAGTTATACTCAGCTGCAGCCCAGCTGCAGGTAAAAAAAAAAAAATGAAGAAATGAACAGCAGCCAATCAGCATCAACAGTGCTGAGGTCATGAACTCTTTTACTGTGATCTCATGAGATTTCACTTAACTCTCATGAGATTTCATTCTAACCTTCTTTACACTGAATAGGGAAATAAGATGAGTGTGCTCGCTCCTTAGCTGTCCCAGGACAGACATACTGATTTGTTGCTTAGAAATCCTTTACAATGGGATGAGGCTACTGAGAAATTTTTGAGGTAAAATATCTTTCTTTTTTACATAGAGATGTTCAGGTGATATTTTCTAGTCAGATTTTTACAGCTATGCTGCATCACTTTCAAGTGTTTCAACATTTGGGAATTATGGCCCTTTAGCTTTAGTATAAGCTTAATCATTTAAATTAGTACGATCGGGTTGATTGACACCCCCTGGTGACTGGTTGGCCGCGAGTCTGCAGGGGGCGGCGTTGCACCAGCAGCTCTTGTGAGCTGCTGGTGCAATGCTGAATATGGAGAGCGTATTGCTCTCCGCATTCAGCGAGGTCTTGCGGACCTGATGCACACTGTCGGATCAGGTCCACAAGAACTATGATACATAGGCCTCATAGTCATTGAAGGCTTTAGTAATATAGGTAGGGCTGAGCCAAGGACAGTGGCATCAAAGGTACTAAGCAGCTCATGTATTACATCATGTATCCTTGTGCCATATTAGAGTTAAGCACGGAGAAAACTACAAACGACCAGTACTTCATACACACACTGAGTGACTGCATGTAACAGCAGTCTCATCTTGGTCTTATATTTCACAATATTATCTTCAAACAGAAACATTTTAGCAGTGTCAGGTGCTGCCATATTGCACTTCATAGTCCCCTACAAAATGCTGCTTTCCATGTGAGGACTGCCTGCTAGCACATTTATCAAGCAGTATTAGCAGCTTCGGAGTCCTTGCAGTGCAGGCTCTCATAAGCAAGCCTGCAGCTACAAGTTCCTGCTTCTTATGCTCTCTGCCACCTCAGATGTGGCAGATACGTCACCACAAACTCCTTAATTTAGGGTGATTGGCAGGCCTTGCTCTTGTGAATTCGGCAATTGTGAGTCAACAGGTTTTCCATTAGAGAACTTGTCTGCAGCTTGATACATTTTTTCTTTCAGTTCAGGCCACAGGTATCATAAACCTTAATATCTTAAAACAGGTATCATAAAACTTAATATCTTTGGAAGAATAAGTATAATGTATGACTTGCTTTCTAATTTTTCCTTAAACTGCTATAATAAGCGACCAAGGAGAAAACTAATGTTCATATATAAACTACAAGGGGCCGATTTATTAAAGTGCGGACGGACATGATACAATGTAGCATATCATGTCCGCCACACATAAGCTGTCAACATTTATCATTGCACAAGCAGTACTTGTGAGCTGCTTGTGCAATGCCAATCTTGCAGATTTGCGGCCAATCGGCCACTAGCAGGGGGTGTCAATCATCCTGATCATATAGGATCGGGCGGATTGATGTCCGCAGCCTCAGAGCATGCGGACAAGTTATGGAGCAGCGGTCTTTAGACCGCTGCTTCATAACTGCTGTTTCCGGCGAGCCTTCAGGCTCATGCGGAAACAGGGGCATCAAGCTACATTATGAGCTTGATAATTTGGCCCCCAAATGTCCACAGCTAGGTGCATTCAGAGAAAGCATTTTTAGCACATTAACATTTTCCTAACCTTCGTCTCAGCTTCTGTAACACTGAAATTCCAGAATATAATTCTTCTAAATCCATGCCATTTTATTTGAAACATTTTATATCAAATGGCTTTTAGATGAATGACAAACCTAAAGAAACTACTTTTAAGGACACGAACCTTACAACAAATTCTTAAAAAACATACATCTAATAAACTTTCCTAAATATCTAGATTTCCAGTACATGGATTTAGCTGGCTTGTAAATGCAGTCTAGGCGCCTCTCAGCTGCATGTTTCAAGCAAGGCACAAATATCAGTTAAACATACCAGCATGTGGTTAATCACCATCCTTTAATAATAAAATAGGGAACGCAAAATTCTTTTTTCCCCCCTTTAGTTTTAAGGTAACAAACCAAAGATTAAATCTATAATTTATCCTATTTAACAATAGTGGCCTGTTTTTCTTTACATCTGAAAAAGGTTTGTGGAAATCCTGTTGTGGGCCAAAGATTATAATATACAAAATTCTGCCTATAGCTGTTTGAACCGTTTCCATAAACATATAATTATTTATTTTCCTTGACACTTTTAGAATTTTACATTGCTCGATATAACCCAAATGACAGGTAGTTTTTTGACAGCAAATTTATTGCACGGTTATCCTTTGAGATTTTACTTCACCATTAATGTTTCCTTTTAAAAACTTAGGCATACATTAAATTCTCGTAGTAGGGTTTCCTTATGTTTTCCTTGGAAAACCACTTTCTGTGGTATTTCATATTATATAAATCCCTCTACGCCCCCCCCCCTTATTCCTTTAATACTTTGGACGGTGGGACTCATACAATTTTTCATCTGAAAAGTCCTTCCATCCCTTTTAAAATATTTTTTTATTATTTGTCGACGGGATTACCTATTACCCATAGGCATCTATGCAATATAAATTGAAATAAATGTCTTTAAAGAAGCATGTTACATCTAAATCCAATTGCATATTTGGCAGCAGTGGACATGTAACAAAACACTAATCAAAACATTACCTGCACTGCTCCTTTACAGTATGATTTCTTTTAATAAGAGTGAAGTCTCATTAAAGCAACATTCCTAAATAATGTAGTTTTGATATATAATGCAATCCAGATATCTCATCGGTATTTAATATTTCAAAAAATGAAGTGATCATTATGAAATAGGCAGATTACTTCTAAAACAAAAATTCTAATAAAGAAAATAATAAATGTAAAAAAAAAGTATTTGTAAATAATTGTTCATATAAACTTTCATGTAAATAAAATTGTTGAAGAATTTCCATAAATGCTGATTGGCACATATTATTTGCTATCAAAGAGTTAAAAAAATATTTAGTAATATGATTTCTGTAGAGTTCAAAATTACAAATGAATAAACATTTGTCATAACATTGACCATAAAACATCCTAATAATATTAAATCATCTATAGCCCAATTATTGCAAGAGGTTAACTAGAAACTGTAAAATACACTGGGCTCAATTATCTAAACCTCACCAGATCAGACCTAGTTTTTCTTGCTGACTCTCGCAGGGGCTGCCCTGATGAAATGATCTTAATAAAAGGGGCAGGCCCTGCGAGTGGTGAGATGGCTACTATTGAAAATAACGGAGCTTGTGGGATAGGGACAGTTTGCTGCATTTTTGTATGCATGTGTTTGTCTATTAGGGCATCCGTGAGATTATGCTGAGATTAGAAAGACAATTTTATATACGCCCATGGAATGTCCATGTTCAGTCTATCTTACACATTTCTGTGTTTTTGTGTGAATCCAGTGTACTAAAATTAAGATTTATACTGTGCATATTTAATACGATTTATTCCTGTGAAATTTACAAACAAGCTTTACCTTTTTGGTAAAATCCAATTTTTGGTGAAGAGTTTTGTTACGATTTTTTTATACTCCTTAATAATACAATTTTCCCTGATTATTTTTGTGTGAATGGTTAAATTATTAATTTTGTATCATGTTTAAAATATGAATTTTATTGTGTACTTTTCATACGAAAAATGCAGTATACGCCCCATAGCAAGACACCCTGTTTCCAGGGTAAATAGAAGTACTAGCGAGTGTTCTTTAATAATGTCGCCAGCCCAGACAGTTTTAGATCATCAGGCCCACTATATGTTATCCTCATTCTGATAATAAGGATTTAAAGGGACATTAAACACTAAATACATGCTAGATAGAATGATGCATTCAAAGAAAAGATTAGTCCATGACTAACATGTAGATGTATTTTTTAAAGTTTCATTAGTTGTTTAAAAAGTGACAAAATAAGTGTAAAGTTTTAGTGTCTATAAAACACTGGGAGCTGCCATGTTGTAACTTGTGTTACCTTCTCTGCTGTGGCCAATTAGGGTCAGTTATAAATAGGTCACTAGAGTGTGCAGCCAATGGTTGTGCTGGATTTAACAGTGTTCTGCACTTCCATTTCTAACAGGAACTGAAAAGCTCACAATTTCAGAATGGAATTACAGGCAAAGATGACAAAATAAATAATGAATGTATATTGCAGAGTTGTTTTATTATATGCAATTTATCATTTTATATTACCATCTCAAAGTGTTTAATGTCCCTTTAATTGTTGTGAAAAGCACAAATATTTAGTAATAATGATTTCTGTGGCGTTTCAAATTACAAATGAATAAACATTTTACATAATTATTACAAGAGGTTAAACAGAAAGTACAAAATAACTCATTCTGATAATAAAACCTTGTTTTGATAAAATACTGGTGAAAAACATCTGGGCCTCACTGTCATCTGAAAAATGTCAACTGGAACATGTTTTCCTGCTAGAAAAGTGACCTTTCTTGAGGTAAACTTACTGTATAATGCTGAGACCAGAGATTATTTTTACTATTTCATAAACAAGAAGCAGATGCTAAAATTGAAAACCAAAATAAGACTTTGGGATTGTACAATGGGTTGCTAAATCTGCTGCATGCCCTATTAATATATGAGTCCACATGCAGGGAAATATTTAAATTGCATTTAATTCTTTTTTATAATTCAGACCACAAGTGCATTTCTGCATGGTTATTTGTGTCAAATTCCTTTAATACTCTCAAGAGCAGCATTTACATCTTTTTTGTAGTCTACATTTTTCAGACATAAAATTGTTTTAGTTCCCAGAAAGCATCATTTTAAACTATTTTTTAATGCATCAATTGCATGTTCGTGGCAACAAAAAAGAATTAATGTCTGCTTATTTCTGCAAGAGTAATTAGGAAGTCTAATTTTGTGTTGTCACTCATCATGGCAGTGTCTAGAAATGGCAGAAAGATGAAAATGTAATTACCATAGTGGAACAAATACATTATCAGGATTAAAGAAAAAGCTCTCCAGAGCCTGTAGAAAAAAAAATATATAAAACTGTTTATGTTTGACATGTAGAATTAGGCTCAACTGCACAAAAGGACATTGTAGACTAGATTTTTCTTTGGAAAAATGTTTTGTAGATGCACCATTTATAGAGCCCATCTGGTAGTGTTTTTATAAAAATGTATAGTTTTGCTTATTTTTTTAAGAACATTGTGCTGATGTTCAGACTTCAAACCAAGCCCTACAGTGTCAGATGTATACAGGCGTTTACAGACTCCTGCTGGCTCCTGTTTATGTTATCTGTCTTTTCATATGCAGGGGAGGGGATGTGGGGAGTGTCTGCTCGTTTTGTTTACCCAGCCCCTTTCAGTGGGTGTCCCAGACTACCTCATTGACAGTGCTAAATTGGGAGCTTCTAAGTAAGTTTTTAAAAGGTTTTATACTGGATTTTTAGATCAGTATCTGTGCATCTGTGCATATTCTTCCTTATAGTAGTGTCTATTACATGCAGTTATATACATATTTATACTGTCCCTTTAAGCAATATGGATCTTTGAAGCTTGAGGTCAGTGTGATTAGCTTGTCACTCTCAAACAGAATTGCAAACTATAATCTACAAACATGTATTGTTATTTAGTTCAAAATGATTCCTTGCATGTCTGCTTTAATAGAAAAAAATGGTACCCAGAGTTTGTGCACACACAGGGCACTCTCAGTTTAACGTGTTTCATAAAGCAGCCATATTGGAAGTACAGTTTAAACTGCAATACTTTTTATTAGTATAAATAATCAAGTCTAGAGGTAGCAACACTAGGTGTGCCTCATAAGCATATTGCAAGTACTTCATACGCTACCAAAAAACAAAGATCCGTATTGCTTATCATCTCGGAGTTTGCTAAATCAACTATAAATTTAGTAGCTTATTCTCACAAGTGACCAGCTTTAATCAGTCTTTATGCACACTTCATAACTGGCTCTACCTCTTAATATTAGTCACAAATAAACTTTACTCTCAAACCACAATCATAAACCTCTGGTCGTAATATAGAAGTTAAAGATCTCACATTTGTTTGACCACCTTAGTCCAGCTGATCAAGTAAAACTAATCTCCAAGTGTATGCTCCAGCATCACTAACTGGGTTTTACAGACACTCAGTGTACTGAGTAACTGAGTCATACACAACCATGAACTCCCCAGACTGTGATGTCATAATGTAGCTAACATGCCTACGTGCATTTCACCCCTGTAGTTTATCATATGGGGCCTCCTCAGGGTAACCTTAAATTGAATACCTATAATTGATCCTGACATATATAAAACAAAGGTTTATGCCATTTAAAACTATTAATATGTCATCTATTATAGGAATTCTGCACTGATGGTACTCACTATGCCTTAGAAACATGGATTGTTCATTATCTCATTAACCCTTTGAAAGAAGTTAACATTGCATAAAAACTAGGAGAGAAATGTTGTAACAACAAATCTTTTCCTATGACATTGTATTCACTATTATAACCCTGCTTAAACATGATTATATTAACATAGTACCAGACAGATTTCCAGTATTAGTCCTAAATTATAAAAAAAAAGCTTTCAAATTTAAGTTTCTTGTTCAGTTCTTTTGTTCTATATATCCAAGCTGTTTCTTTTAAGAAGTAAAAATATCTTTATTAAACCTTATTTTGGAGGATATATATCCTTTTTTCAGATTAGACAAAACAAACAAAGAAAAATAACATTCATCAATATCCATATCAGAGACATTTCTCAAACAAAATGTGCACATACTTCTGTTCTCCTAAATTCATGATTACTTAGCTAATACTTTTAGTTTTCTGAAAACATTGAAGAGTTTAAAAAACACAATTGGGAGTGAATATTTATTTGAAAATATCACACATGTAAACACTATAAATATCATAATTATTCTATGTATTCATATATAATAAAATGAATGTGTTAATTATCCAATAAAAAAATACAAATCATAAATCAAAGCTATATATATACTGAAATGAGTCACCTTGTTTCCTATAAGTTCAAGCAGCCTTCTTTGAATAGTGCGATGTCCCAAAAGAAACAGTTGTTTTATTTTTATTTTTATTGCTGACTGACTCATTTCTCAGAAAAAGAGTTACAAAAATAAAAAAGATGTGCAAAATAAATAAACAACAAGAATAAATAAATGAAAAATAATAATGTTAAAGTAACCAAGGCAAAACATTGAGTTAGCATTTATGTTACAGAAAGACACTGAGTGAAAAAGCATCAGAAATGTGTGAAGACAGATGTGAAGTTAGTAGTCATTCTTCTTTGTCTATCAAGGCGGTAGGTTGCATCAGGTAAATTAATTGAGGAATTCAAGACATTTCTGCTGCTTTGAAAATCGGAGTCTAAAATGATTTATTTCAAAAAGGTCTAAAGGGACAACTTTGGCTAATTGACAATATGAGTTACAGTTTTGGAGCTAAGTAGCAAGTGAAAGGAAAATTCAGTCTCCAGTCTTAAATACCACTGGCAAACCTCCAGCTAAGAGTCCATAACAACGGTAACATTTGGCCTCTGCATTGACTGTCACCAAGGGCAAAGACTCGTTGAATATGACACCTTTTTTGCTGGATTTGGCAGCAAGCTTGGTCTTCATCCCCCAAGAACCACCACTGCCCAACTGGGTAATCACCTCTGACAACCCCCCTTACATTTCATAATACAACAAAAGGTTATGATGCACAATGGTGCCAACATAAACAATGGATTTACAGCTCAACATTAACAGCTAAGCTAAACAAAAAAATTACACATTGGTTGTTGAGCAACAATGGAAGCAAAATGTAGAAATACAAATTTTGTCTGTAAGTTCATGGTTGCTGCCAGATGTGCTTTGCAGTTTATCTTTGCATAGGCATAGTTCTTGACTGTCTGCCTGCCAATAAAGCTACAACTTGAAGAACCACTTATAATTAATTATATATTTTTTATGCTGCACTGTGAACTGGGAAATATGTTTCCCCCCCAAACAGCCCATAAAGGTTTAGCTTATATCTACAGTAAGATAGGTATGGGGGAACAAGTCTTAAGTGCCTATGGGTATCTTGGTTATAAATCTAGTCCAAAAGGCAGGGGTGATTATTTTTTATGCTCCAAACTTATATACTATTTTTTTTTATTTTATTTTTTTATTTTACATTCACCTGAAATACTTGGAAAGACTGCAGGGAAGATGATCTATTCTATTTCAGAAACAATGCTTATATGTTCATGCTGACTTTTTGAGTTTGGCTTCTCAGGTTTACTGTAATGACCCCATCTGAGATGCATTGTCATTAAAACATATTTAACTCAGAATTTACTCTTCTCATAACATGTTTAATTAAAACAACATTGCAATCTACTTTTATTACTTATTTTTAGCTACCTTTACTGTAAAATATTTCTAAAAAGTGTGCTTGTTTTACTTCTTCCTGGAATGCCGACGTCATGATTTTCTTCCATTTAATTTGTTTCTAATGATCTTTTTTACCTTCTTTAGTGTATTACATTTTTTACAAATACTTTTATTTTGGTATTTGAAACAACTGGTTTTGCCTGTGGTATAAGCTACAGGGAGTGCAGAATTATTAGGCAAGTTGTATTTTTGAGGATTAATTTTATTATTGAACAACAACCATGTTCTCAATGAACCCAAAAAAACTCATTAATATCAAAGCTGAATAGTTTTGGAAGTAGTTTTTAGTTTGTTTTTAGTTATAGCTATTTTAGGGGGATATCTGTGTTTGCAGGTGACTATTACTGTGCATAATTATTAGGCAACTTAACAAAAAACAAATATATACCCATTTCAATTATTTATTTTTACCAGTGAAACCAATATAACATCTCAACATTCACAAATATACATTTCTGACATTCAAAAACAAAACAAAAACAAATCAGTGACCAATATAGCCACCTTTCTTTGCAAGGACACTCAAAAGCCTGCCATCCATGGATTCTGTCAGTGTTTTGATCTGTTCACCATCAACATTGCGTGCAGAAGCAACCACAGCCTCCCAGACACTGTTCAGAGAGGTGTACTGTTTTCCCTCCTTGTAAATCTCACATTTGATGATGGACCACAGGTTCTCAATGGGGTTCAGATCAGGTGAACAAGGAGGCCATGTCATTAGATTTTCTTCTTTTATACCCTTTCTTGCCAGCCACGCTGTGGAGTACTTGGACGCGTGTGATGGAGCATTGTCCTGCATGAAAATCATGTTTTTCTTGAAGGATGCAGACTTCTTCCTGTACCACTGCTTGAAGAAGGTGTCTTCCAGAAACTGGCAGTAGGACTGGGAGTTGAGCTTGACTCCATCCTCAACCCGAAAAGGCCCCACAAGCTCATCTTTGATGATACCAGCCCAAACCAGTACTCCACCTCCACCTTGCTGGCGTCTGAGTCGGACTGGAGCTCTCTGCCCTTTACCAATCCAGCCACGGGCCCATCCATCTGGCCCATCAAGACTCACTCTCATTTCATCAGTCCATAAAACCTTAGAAAAATCAGTCTTGAGATATTTCTTGGCCCAGTCTTGACGTTTCAGCTTGTGTGTCTTGTTCAGTGGTGGTCGTCTTTCAGCCTTTCTTACCTTGGCCATGTCTCTGAGTATTGCACACCTTGTACTTTTGGGCACTCTAGTGATGTTGCAGATCTGAAATATGGCCAAACTGGTGGCAAGTGGCATCTTGGCAGCTGCACGCTTGTCTTTTCTCAGTTCATGGGCAGTTATTTTGCGCCTTGGTTTTTTCCACACGCTTCTTGCGACCCTGTTGACTATTTTGAATGAAACGCTTGATTGTTCGATGATCACGCTTCAGAAGCTTTGCAATTTTAAGAGTGCTGCATCCCTCTGCAAGATATCTCACTATTTTTGACTTTTCTGAACCTGTCAAGTCATTCTTTTGACCCATTTTGCCAAAGGAAAGGAAGTTGCCTAATAATTATGCACACCTGATATAGGGTGTTGATGTCATTAGACCACACCCCTTCTCATTATAGAGATACACATCACCTAATATGCTTAATTGGTAGTAGGCTTTCGAGCCTATACAGCTTGGAGTAAGACAACATGCATAAAGAGGATGATGTGGTCAAAATACTCATTTGCCTAATAATTCTGCTCTCCCTGTATAGAAAAGCATAAGCTATAGAATTTTTTTTCTCTAACGGGTCGATTATCTAAAGTTCTGACATGTTTTTTTACGCTGAGATTCACAGGCGCTGCCCTGGTAGAATTATCTTAAAAAGGGGGCAATTCCTGCAAGTGGCGAGATGTCTTCTATAGAAAGTAATGGAGGTCACCGGTAAGGGAAACTTCACTGTGTAGGGTGAAGTTAGCAGTGAGTAGGGGGCGAACTTCAAAAATTAACCCTGCATCAAAAAATAAACACATTGCGCTATTTTCTGAGTATAGAATTTTACAATTGCCTCTATTATTGTATGCGTGTTTTCCTAATAGGGTATTAAGTATTTTGTGTATTTTGTCACAACCTCTTCACCTTTTAGTTTTCGAGAAAAAACAGTGAGATCTGTAGGGTGGAAATGCTTAGATAATTACACTGGGATTTGAGAGATAATTTCATACATGCCCATGGAACGCCTAAGTTCAGAACATTTTACAATAAAACAACAATTGCGCTTTGCATTTTATACTTATAAGTATGAATTTATATCCGTTTTTTGCTTGACATTTTTGATAAAATATGATTTTTGGTGAACAGTTTTATTACGATTTTTTATGCACCTTAACAATATTTCCATTTTTTTCCTGCATATTTATGTTTGAATTGTTCAATTATTAGTTTTGTATGATATTTAATTTACAATTTTTATTCTGCATTTTTGTAATGTGTCCATCTCCTTCCCAGAGGAAAATGCAGTATACACCCCATAACAAGACACCCTGTTTTCAGGGTAAAAAGTGGCTTTAGATAATTTCACCAAGGAAATAGAAGTACTGGCAAGCGTTCTTACAAAATCTGGCTGGCGAGATCCACTAAGAATGCTGGTCAGTACGTCTACTTCCTTGGTGGAATTCTATAAAGACACTTTTTACCCTGGAAACAGGGTGTCTCACCAAGGGTGTAATACTGCATACATTACAAAAGTGCACAATAAAATTGTAATTTAAAAATCACACAAAACGAATAATTAAACCATTCACACCGAAATATGCAGGAAAAAAATAAATATAACAAAATTGTTAATCAAAATTCGTATTTTATCAAAAAAACATTTTTTATTTAAACTACACAGGAAAAAATTGTATTAAATATGAACAACATATAAATGTGAATTGCAAGGTTTTCCCTGTGAACTTTGTACTCCATTGGAAACTTTTACATAGCAGAGAGGTGAGCTCTCATACTATGAGAGACATCTCGCCACTTGCAGGGACAGCCCATTCTCTTTGCGAATAGAACCAAAACTGTTCCTGTGAGGCTAAACATGGTTTTTCATGTTTGTGGTGGCAAACTTTTGAGAATTGAGCCCTCAGTATTGGACTTTGATATATAGATAGAGATAATATAAAGAAGCATGTGTGTGTACAGAAAGCGATAAAATAAGGAAATCTGATTCCCCTGCAAGCTCAATCCATTTTAATGGGTTTTGGTTTCAAAGAACAAAAATGAGCTATTTCACATAAACAAACAAACCAAAAGAAGCAATTTCTTATACATTTTATACTCTGCAGCTGGTATAAATAAGTAATTGAAAACACATTAAGGGAAAAACAATTTTACTGTACACTGCCCCTTTAAGTATACAAAGATGTACCTGTGCCTGCAGCATTCTACTGAGTGATTGATTAGTTCAGATCATAAACTCACTTACATCTGCCCTAACAGATCACTTCAAAGGTGACCAGAAACATGGTTTCCACCAGGATTTTCAAGACGTGTACCCCTGAACTGCTTTTAGTTTGCAAAACTTTGTAAATGACGCTTAACATTTATTTTGCAATAAATTGCTCATTTACTGATATATGCTATGAACTTAATGCCTCTTGAAATCTACAAAATAAAATAGGCATATTCAGCACTACTTACACAACAGATAAAAAAAGATATAGGGCAGAATATATATAAACAGAATGATTTATAGGAAGGCAGACACAATGCAATATATTATTTATTTATGTTCATGTTAAAAACTCAGTTTGATTACATTAAATGTGAATTTCCAAGAGTTCTGATCAATTTTAGATTCATTTTAAGATTTCATTTTATTAACTCCAGATGTCTGAAGAATAAGTGGAGTGCACAAGGTTCACACAAAAAAAGCAGTGGCTTATAGAAATACTGAAGCACACCTGTATGGAAGGTGGTAATAATTTATTATAAAAGGAGACTCCCCTGTGTTGTTTTAGCTTTTTTATACACTACACTTGCTTCAAATGCTTCGGGCATTACACCAGGTTTCAGCCAGGAAAATCAATTCAAAATTATTTACATTGTGGGAAACTTTATATAAAATGTTTATTGGCTTTTTGTTGGCAGAATATACCTGGAGTTGTGGCAAATATAATCTGACTCTTGCAGTCCTTCTTTGTGGCACATTACGGATGTAAATATTATATCTTCATTTAAATACAAAGTTGCTACAGGCTGTTGATTCATCAAGTTAAAGATATTTTGTCTTCACCAGTTATTAAAATCATGAGCAGTCTTAATTAAACTTACTTCACTGAGGTAATCAGAGGTAAAATAAGATCAGTTGTTATGAAACCTCATTCTAGATTACATCTCAAAACAAGGACTGAGTCACCACATATATGGAAAATACACAATCATTGCAGGCACTGCCGACAAATATTGAGTAGCAAATACAGAACCATATTTTTCTCTGCATTGAGTAAGGTACATTTTACAAAACAGGTGCAGTCTCATAAAGGAATTTGATTAGGGATTACTAGAGAATGGCTGTTGATGAAGTGACAGTAGAAGGCAAGAAAATAACCTGTATTCCAAAAGAAATACCTCAGTATAAAGAAAATTGCAAAAAATATTACAGTTAGTTACCAAGAATATATACGAAGGAATCCATCTTGTATTACACGTGCACCACATTTTTTAAGTCATTCTAGAAAAGAACAACTCTGGTTTTGTTGTGACATAATAGTTTCCCAAATACCTGAATATAAATATTTTAGAGACAGTTTGTGGAAACTTTTTTGGATAAACTAGAGAGAGAAATGTTTGTAAATAGTGGAAGAAGAAGAACACGAGGTAGAGTTTAACATTTATTAAAAATGTAAAAAGAAACACACCTCAGTATATTGTAATAAATATCAGGGTGTCCAACCAAATAATGTAAATAAAGTTCCAAAGTAACCCCACACTTAACAATGGTTTAAAGGGACAGTAAAGTCCAAATTTTGTTATTCAGATATATCTTACAATTTTAAACAACTGTCCAATGTACTTCTGTTATCAAATTTGCTTTCTTCTCTTGTTATCCTTTGTTGGAAATCATACCTAGGTAGGCTCAGGAGCAACAAGCACTGCTGACAGCTATATGGTGACATATGCCTCATTTCCTTGGCTCATCAGATGTGTTCAACTAATTCCCAGTAATGCATTGCTGCTCTTGAGCTGCTCTGTCTGAAAAGAGTTATTTCACATTTACTGTCCCTTTACTCTTCAACAAAGGATACCGAGGATGAAGTGTATTTGACAACAGAAGTAAATTAGAAAGTTGTTTAAAATTGCATGCTCTATCTGAATCATTAAATATTTATTTGAACTCTATATTAAAATAACAGTGTAAAATACCATATTGTTCAGTAAATGAAATTATGTGGTAAAATAAAGGGTTACAGCACAATATATGCATAGTAATCAATAATCTCTCAAGAATCCCGAATCTATCTGCAGAAGGAACCATTCTATTGAACACAATAATATAGCATATAAATGATCAGTAGCACATTCATTCTCTGAATGGTGTATAAAGCATGCACTGATGTTTGAAAGGTGTGAGGAGACATAGTTTTATAAGCATAAAGTAAGAGGCACATATGCACTATAAAACATTTTATTTACTAAGACGATAAAGAATGAAAGCGCAATAAATTCCATTTTATACCATTAGGTGTTGACTTTAGAACTTTCTTCCATAAGAGCATAAATCTTCATTTCATACTGTGTACATTTATATTTCTAACGCTTTACTTTTCTAAAAAAAAAAAAAAAAAATTAAGGTATTGGAGCCCTCTCTGGTAATTATCAACACAAACTGTTCCTCAAATCCAGCAGTATAATATATACACACCACAGCCCTCTCTGGCACCCATGGGATAACAATGTAACGTAACTATCTAATATGACTAGTACCTGTAAAATGAGTAATGTCATTATGATTATAGTGAATTGCTGTACTTATTAGAGATGTGCTTTTGGCTTTGGACAAATTTGTATGCCAATTCTGCAATTCTTTAGATATCCGAGCAACTAATAAAGCATTATGGGAACAGAAGAAGATCAAACAATTGCTTAACCAAACTAATTTGTTTGTTTCTACCATCAATTTGTTTATTTGTACCGTGTGCCACCAAGAAAAGTAGGAATGGTCAGGAATTTAGTCATATAGGCTTGTAAGCATTAACCTATCATAGAGAAGTGGGAGATTTTGTGGCATACAGACATTTTTTGATCACTTTGACTAAAATGGCAAATCCCAAAGTCACAAGGTACAGAGAGGCAAGGTAGGCTACACCAAACCACAAGTTATAGGGTAAATCACAATCCTTTAGAAAAGCTTATCAAATTATTTAACTATAAAAATCCTGAAAAACTTTAATGGTGAATTTTGTAGAAAGATCATTAAATAAGCTTTTCTTAAGGATTGTAATTGGCCCTTGTATGTTCAGTTGGCATTGAAAGGTTCTTTTAACTATTTTAATTCTGTAATGTGAGATTTTTATTAAAGTGAGTTGTACATTTGCTGTTCCCATAGGAAATAACGGTGACAAATTGGAAACCAATATTCAGCAGAACACCCAAAACCAAATTTTGAAAAATATGAAACAAATCTTTTGGACAAAACAAATGCTATGCCTGTGCACAAGTCTAGTACTTATAATTGATGTGTGTAGCAAGTAAATGTTTTTTTCCTTCTCTTAGAATATCAGAAATGTTAGTAAACAGTGCCCCAATAAATAGGGAATTTTATTCCAGAAATAAACAAAGCCCCCTTAGTCTGATCATTCTATTTACATACGTTTTTGCTTACACAATAGCCTTATAGCTACGCACAGCATTATTTAGCTGTTTTACAATATTTGTTGTTATTTATTAACAAACTGGCGGACAAAGTACCCAGCTAGAAAATCTGCCCATCTGCAACTTCACAAGTGTCCCACAGTTTACACTGCACAAGCATTTGCCTGTGCAGCCCGGCTCCTGCTCTTGCACAACTAGCTGTCAATCAATACATAAATGTTTCTAAACCTTTTATGTAAACTAGTGGCTACAACAGGCTACATGTATAGATTTACCCTGAATTTCTTCAATGAATAAATAAAATGCTATGTATGCATGTTGATATAGGGACTACATTTTCTACTAGTCTTGAACCAATAATCAGAAAATTGGGTAGGTTTGCAGCTTTTTACTCTGACTAGTAGAGTTTACAGCTCTTCTCCACAAAAATATTGGATGACCAGTTGACAATTGGGACAAGGCGGTGGGTGGGAGGTTTCTAGTTATTCCCTTCCTAAAGATCTTCCCTTAGGCTCCACATAAGGTGCCACAACAAATCTGTTTAGCCTGGCTATACACATTTTCCATGTTCTATCTCTATAAGAATAGTATTTGTTTAGAGATATATGTGAATCATTTTTAAAAATTATGAACTTACAAGAAACATTTTATGAGTTGTGGCTAATCGATATTCAAGAAGAGACAGTCCTTACTTTCTGGAATGGAATTTTTTTTTTTTTTTACAATGTTACATTTTGTGAATTAAAGTCTATAAATATCTGGGAGTACCAATACTCTATAATACATTCATAATATGTGCATGGTCTTGTTTTTAAATTACAGGGATATAAAACCCACAATTTTTCTTTCATGACTCAGTTAGAACATATAACTTTCCAATTTACTTTTACTCAGGGGCGTAACTACAGGGGGTGCAGAGTACACAACTGTGACTGGGCCCCTGAGGGTGGGGGCCCAGCATCAAAAAAATAAATAAACACATTTTTCAATAAAAAACGTTGACCTGCCACTGCCTGCACTGATATCATATGAGTGTGACGTGATGCTTCACTAGTGTCTGTCTCTGACTACAGGGGTTAGTGTTTCTGTTTTACCCATTGGTGTTTATGTGTGTGTGTGTATGTGTGTATGTATCTGACTGTGTGTGTATGTATGTGACTGTGTGTGTATGTATGTATGTGTGTGTATGTATGTATGTGTGTGTATGTGACTGTGTGTGTATGTATGTAAGTGTGTATGTATGTTTATGTGTGTATGTATGTATGTATGTGTGTATGTATGTATGTGTGTATGTATGTATGTGTGTATGTATGTGTGTGTATGTATGTGTGTGTATGTATGTATGTGTGTATGCATGTGACTGTGTGTGTATATATGTATGTGTATGTATGTATGTGTGTGTATGTATGTATGTATGTGTGTGTATGTATGTTTATGTGTGTATGTATGTATGTGTGTGTATGTATGTATCTGTGTATGTGACTGTGTGTGTATGTATGTGACTGTGTGTGTATGTATGTGTGTGTATGTGTGTGTATGTATGTATGTATGTATGTATGTGTGTGTGTGTGTATGTATGTATGTGTGTATGTATGTGACTGTGTGTGTATGTATGTATGTGTGTGTATGTATGTATGTGTGTGTATGTATGTTCGTGTGTGTATGTATGTATGTATGTGTGTATTTCTGTGACTGTGTGTGTATGTATGTGACTGTGTGTGTATGTATGTATGTATGTATGTGTGTATATATGTGACTGTGTGTGTATGTATGTATGTATGTGTGTGTATGTGTGTATGTGTGTATGTATGTGACTGTGTGTGTATGTATGTGTGTGTATGTATGTATGTATGTATGTATGTGTGTATGTATGTGACTGTGTGTGTATGTATGCATGTATGTGTGTTAATGTGGGTTAATTTTATTATTTTTCTGTAATTTTAGGATTTTTTTATTTTTTTGTAATTTTAGGTATTTTATTTAATTAATTTAGGTTTCTAATTATTTTAAAATTAAAATGTAATTAGGATTAATTTATGGGGGTGTTAGGTGGGGATAGTTGTTAGAAAAAATACTTTGCGTTCTGGGTGTGGGTTGGCAGTTTAGAGGTTAATTGTTTAAATTAGATTTTTGCGTTGTGGGTTTTTTGCGGTTTAGTATTTAATATGTTAATTAGTTTTTTTGCGTTTTCTTTAAATGGCGGATTAGGAGTTAATCAATTTATAAATTAGACTACGATTTTTGTGTTTGGTGGTTTACTGGTTAATAAGTGTATTAGGTAAATTGCGATGTGGGGGGTTGTCAGATTAGGGGTAATTCATTTTATTATTATTTGCGGTTTTGGGGGTATGGCGGTAATATGGGTGGCTTTGCGGTTTAGTGGTTAATAACTTTTTTAGGTAGATTGCGATGTGGGGGGTTCTCGGATTAGGGGTTATTAATTTTATTATTAGTTGCAATTTTTTGGTTATGGCGGAAATATTGGTTTAGAAGTGTCAGGTTTATTATTGGGAGGTGGCTCAGCCTACACATTATTTATACAGTCACAATGCATAGTGACTGTATATATAATGTAGACAATGACACTTCAATAATAAGCAGTTGTAATATATATATATATATATATATATATATATATATATATATATAAAATGTACATACTGACACTTTAAATAGTTTAGCATTTAGCCGTATGTACCGAAAGGAAATCACTTTAAATAGTTTAGCATTTAGCCGTATGTACCGAAAGGAAATGTATGTATAATTTTACGATAAAAAGTGCAGTGTCAGTTTGCACATGATTTATATAACTGCTTATTATTTCAGTGTCAGTGTGTACATTATCTATACTTTAAATATGCATTGTTACTGTATAAATAATGTGTGGGTGGAGTTACGGAAATTGCCGATCACAACTTCCTAAAATCTTATACGGCATACATAAGAGAAATTGACATTTACGTCAGTGTCAATCAAACACGGCACGTTTGAGGAAAGCCACGCCTCTCACTCTCGGCAAATCGCGTGTGTCGCTCATGACTAACCACGCCCCTTGCTCGGGCCTTTTAGTCAATTTAAATATAAAGTGTTTAGATTATCTGACGCAGTTAGGAAAAAGCAGTCTGTGAGGATAGTTGCTGTAGAGAGAGATCAAAGTTTTTAATAGCGGAACATCCTCTGTTGTCTACTTTTTTTGCATTATTAGCTATTACATCCCAAATGCTTTTTGAAAAGCTATAGAAAAGCCTGCTGATTTTTATTTTTAAAAGCTTTTTTTAAAAGCTTTAGTTGTCATTAAAAAAAGTTTGTAAATTTCATCTCAAAAGCTTTTTAAAAAGCTACACAAAAGCAAGCTAATTAATTTTATAAAGCTTTTTTTAAAGCTATAGTACTTTAAAAAAAAAGTTTGTCCAAATAGTTTGTTGCTACAAAAGTAACTTAGTTATATAATAGAAATATTTTTAATTTATATCTATAAGGTATACTCTTTATTTATAAGGTATACTATATTTTTAAATAAAAACAAATGTATAATAGAATATGTTTAGGAAAGTAGTCTGTACAAATTGGTTGATATTTCAACTGTAGTTTAATTTATATAAGAAAGTCCTTGCAAATAGGTGTTGCCACATCTGTAGCTTAGTTATATTTTATATAGATTTATATCATTTTTTAAAAATATATATAATATATTAAAGGGACAGTCTAGTCAAAATTAAACTTTCATTATTCAGATATGACATGTAAGTTTAATCAACTTTCCAATTTACTTTTATCATCAAATTTGCTTTTTTTCTCTTGGTATTCTTAGTTCACCTATACTCACTATGGAGGATACTCACATAGCTCTAAGATCTTTGTTACAGGACTTTGAGGTTAGAATGCACAATAGGTTTGTCGACCTCATGGGGCTATGTAAATCAATCACCAAACATGAAGAGACTCTACCAGCTGAATCCCCAAATGAGCAGGTTGATGCCCCCCTCCCCGATATAAAAGTGGGGTATAGCGGAACACGCAGAGCCATTAAACACAGTCCGAGATGGAGCTGACAGAACCCAGCAAAATGCGGTAGCCATGGGAGATTGGAGGTTCATGGAGATAGTACCGGTGATATATCAAATAATCTCACCCATATCAAATGCCAGGATGCGGTTGACCCTCCAGGTGGTAGCAAGAGCTCAGCAGTCTTTACCAGAAGGTAAATGATCGCATACTCAATTGATCCACAAAACGAGGGACCCGGTGTTGATGGGATTGTCACCAATAAGGCCCAACTATATCTTAAAATTGATCCACAGCTTACAAATGGAGAAAATGAAGCCCAGCACTCTATATTCACCTCAGAGCCATCGGAACTGTGGCGGACAAAATCTTCACAGCAAAATTGGGCAGTTAAAGGTCCGAAACGTTTCATGTTGGATGCTCATCTGGGACTCCGAACAAATTTGAAAACAGGTGTGGGTTAACCTGCACAAAGCCCTTTAGTAGCTAGTCACCATTAACTTGCAGTAGTGGAGACATATATTATTATATTTACAGAGACTTAGCCACTTATGTAGGGTGACCATATTGCCGCTTTAAAAAGGGACACATATGAAAAATAAATATGTCAGGGCTGTTTCCAGGGCTGTTTAAATAAATGTTTTTCATAAGCACCCTGACATATGTATTTTTCATAGGTGTCCCTTTTTAAAGCGGCAATATGGTCACCCTACACTTATGAGAACTTTACAGTTTGACATATTAGGTTGAGTATAGACCTCTGAATTACTGTGTCTCAAACCATAGCTTTTTACACTTCTTTTAATTGTAACTGCTAACTGCTGTACCTTATCTAGGAATTTTATTGGCTATCTGTTATGTCTTTAGGGTTTGTATTTATACTTTGATCAAGAGTCTATTTAAACATATTAGTAGCAACATCCAGTAAATCCCAAGTACTTTCAGAGTTTTAGAGCATTGTACTCATTATGCTGCCCTTTATAAATAAAGTACTGGACATATTGTTAGACACTATATATCCAGACTAAGGTCATAACCAACCTGCTAAGGTAGGATTCAAGCATCATTCTGACCAGAGGTGTCCATGCAACATAAATTGCAACTTAACTAACTCCCACTAGATATTGGGTAAACTTAGCCGTTCCATATATAGCATTTAAAAAGAGTACAAAATACCCTGACTGGGCTTTTATATATTTATGTACACCCCAAGAGAGTTCTCAAACATTACATGTTGTGCATCTTAGTTAGAATACTCCTGGTATTTCTATGTTGCAATAAGCAACATTATTCTACCATAATTTCCTCCAGATATCAAGTCACGCTTAGAACTTACTCACTTTATCCTTACTTCATAATACGTATTGCATATATTTTTGTAAGTGTTATCAGTTGCTATATTCCTTGTAACTAGTATATTCTTTGTATAGTATATCAGAGATGCTAATTAGCATAATTATATTATATCAGTTGCTAATTTTTTTATACACACGCTAAGGTCCAAAAGTGACCTTCACAAAAGCTAGTTTCCCTTGCTGTTGCACCATAGGATTAGTCAGGTCCAAGAGTGACCTTCCAAGCTATGTTGGGATTGTTGACTAGTATATCAAAATGAAATGTAACTATCTAATATGACTAGTACCTGTAAAATGAGTAATGTCATTATGATTATAGTGAATTGCTGTACTTATTAGAGATGTGCTTTTGGCTTTGGACAAATTTGTATGCCAATTCTGCAATTCTTTAGATATCCGAGCAACTAATAAAGCATTATGGGAACAGAAGAAGATCAAACAATTGCTTAACCAAACTAATTTGTTTGTTTCTACCATCAATTTGTTTATTTGTACCGTGTGCCACCAAGAAAAGTAGGAATGGTCAGGAATTTAGTCATATAGGCTTGTAAGCATTAACCTATCATAGAGAAGTGGGAGATTTTGTGGCATACAGACATTTTTTGATCACTTTGACTAAAATGGCAAATCCCAAAGTCACAAGGTACAGAGAGGCAAGGTAGGCTACACCAAACCACAAGTTATAGGGTAAATCACAATCCTTTAGAAAAGCTTATCAAATTATTTAACTATAAAAATCCTGAAAAACTTTAATGGTGAATTTTGTAGAAAGATCATTAAATAAGCTTTTCTTAAGGATTGTAATTGGCCCTTGTATGTTCAGTTGGCATTGAAAGGTTCTTTTAACTATTTTAATTCTGTAATGTGAGATTTTTATTAAAGTGAGTTGTACATTTGCTGTTCCCATAGGAAATAACGGTGACAAATTGGAAACCAATATTCAGCAGAACACCCAAAACCAAATTTTGAAAAATATGAAACAAATCTTTTGGACAAAACAAATGCTATGCCTGTGCACAAGTCTAGTACTTATAATTGATGTGTGTAGCAAGTAAATGTTTTTTTCCTTCTCTTAGAATATCAGAAATGTTAGTAAACAGTGCCCCAATAAATAGGGAATTTTATTCCAGAAATAAACAAAGCCCCCTTAGTCTGATCATTCTATTTACATACGTTTTTGCTTACACAATAGCCTTATAGCTACGCACAGCATTATTTAGCTGTTTTACAATATTTGTTGTTATTTATTAACAAACTGGCGGACAAAGTACCCAGCTAGAAAATCTGCCCATCTGCAACTTCACAAGTGTCCCACAGTTTACACTGCACAAGCATTTGCCTGTGCAGCCCGGCTCCTGCTCTTGCACAACTAGCTGTCAATCAATACATAAATGTTTCTAAACCTTTTATGTAAACTAGTGGCTACAACAGGCTACATGTATAGATTTACCCTGAATTTCTTCAATGAATAAATAAAATGCTATGTATGCATGTTGATATAGGGACTACATTTTCTACTAGTCTTGAACCAATAATCAGAAAATTGGGTAGGTTTGCAGTTTTTTACTCTGACTAGTAGAGTTTACAGCTCTTCTCCACAAAAATATTGGATGACCAGTTGACAATTGGGACAAGGCGGTGGGTGGGAGGTTTCTAGTTATTCCCTTCCTAAAGATCTTCCCTTAGGCTCCACATAAGGTGCCACAACAAATCTGTTTAGCCTGGCTATACACATTTTCCATGTTCTATCTCTATAAGAATAGTATTTGTTTAGAGATATATGTGAATCATTTTTAAAAATTATGAACTTACAAGAAACATTTTATGAGTTGTGGCTAATCGATATTCAAGAAGAGACAGTCCTTACTTTCTGGAATGGAATTTTTTTTTTTTTTTACAATGTTACATTTTGTGAATTAAAGTCTATAAATATCTGGGAGTACCAATACTCTATAATACATTCATAATATGTGCATGGTCTTGTTTTTAAATTACAGGGATATAAAACCCACAATTTTTCTTTCATGACTCAGTTAGAACATATAACTTTCCAATTTACTTTTACTCAGGGGCGTAACTACAGGGGGTGCAGAGTACACAACTGTGACCGGGCCCCTGAGGGTGGGGGCCCAGCATCAAAAAAATAAATAAACACATTTTTCAATAAAAAACGTTGACCTGCCACTGCCTGCACTGATATCATATGAGTGTGACGTGATGCTTCACTAGTGTCTGTCTCTGACTACAGGGGTTAGTGTTTCTGTTTTACCCATTGGTGTTTATGTGTGTGTGTGTATGTGTGTATGTATCTGACTGTGTGTGTATGTATGTGACTGTGTGTGTATGTATGTATGTGTGTGTATGTATGTATGTGTGTGTATGTATGTATGTATGTGTGTATGTATGTTTATGTGTGTATGTATGTATGTATGTATGTGTGTATGTATGTATGTGTGTATGTATGTGTGTGTGTATGTATGTGTGTGTATGTATGTATGTATGTATGTATGTATGTATGTATGTATGTGTGTATGCATGTGACTGTGTGTGTATGTATGTATGTGTATGTATGTATGTGTGTGTATGTATGTATGTATGTGTGTGTATGTATGTTTATGTGTGTATGTATGTATGTGTGTGTATGTATGTATCTGTGTATGTGACTGTGTGTGTATGTATGTGACTGTGTGTGTATGTATGTGTGTGTATGTGTGTGTATGTATGTATGTATGTATGTGTGTGTGTGTATGTATGTATGTGTGTATGTATGTGACTGTGTGTGTATGTATGTATGTGTGTGTATGTATGTGTGTGTATGTATGTATGTGTGTGTATGTATGTTCGTGTGTGTATGTATGTATGTATGTGTGTATTTCTGTGACTGTGTGTGTATGTATGTGACTGTGTGTGTATGTATGTATGTATGTATGTATGTATGTATGTATGTATGTGTGTATATATGTGACTGTGTGTGTATGTATGTATGTATGTGTGTGTATGTGTGTATGTGTGTATGTATGTGACTGTGTGTGTATGTATGTGTGTGTATGTATGTATGTATGTATGTGTGTATGTATGTGACTGTGTGTGTATGTATGCATGTATGTGTGTTAATGTGGGTTAATTTTATTATTTTTCTGTAATTTTAGGATTTTTTTATTTTTTTGTAATTTTAGGTATTTTATTTAATTAATTTAGGTTTCTAATTATTTTAAAATTAAAATGTAATTAGGATTAATTTATGGGGGTGTTAGGTGGGGATAGTTGTTAGAAAAAATACTTTGCGTTCTGGGTGTGGGTTGGCAGTTTAGAGGTTAATTGTTTAAATTAGATTTTTGCGTTGTGGGTTTTTTGCGGTTTAGTATTTAATATGTTAATTAGTTTTTTTGCGTTTTCTTTAAATGGCGGATTAGGAGTTAATCAATTTATAAATTAGACTACGATTTTTGTGTTTGGTGGTTTACTGGTTAATAAGTGTATTAGGTAAATTGCGATGTGGGGGGTTGTCAGATTAGGGGTAATTCATTTTATTATTATTTGCGGTTTTGGGGGTATGGCGGTAATATGGGTGGCTTTGCGGTTTAGTGGTTAATAACTTTTTTAGGTAGATTGCGATGTGGGGGGTTCTCGGATTAGGGGTTATTAATTTTATTATTAGTTGCAATTTTTTGGTTATGGCGGAAATATTGGTTTAGAAGTGTCAGGTTTATTATTGGGAGGTGGCTCAGCCTACACATTATTTATACAGTCACAATGCATAGTGACTGTATATATAATGTAGACAATGACACTTCAATAATAAGCAGTTGTAATATATATATATATATATATATATATATATATATATATATATATATAAAATGTACATACTGACACTTTAAATAGTTTAGCATTTAGCCGTATGTACCGAAAGGAAATCACTTTAAATAGTTTAGCATTTAGCCGTATGTACCGAAAGGAAATGTATGTATAATTTTACGATAAAAAGTGCAGTGTCAGTTTGCACATGATTTATATAACTGCTTATTATTTCAGTGTCAGTGTGTACATTATCTATACTTTAAATATGCATTGTTACTGTATAAATAATGTGTGGGTGGAGTTACGGAAATTGCCGATCACAACTTCCTAAAATCTTATACGGCATACATAAGAGAAATTGACATTTACGTCAGTGTCAATCAAACACGGCACGTTTGAGGAAAGCCACGCCTCTCACTCTCGGCAAATCGCGTGTGTCGCTCATGACTAACCACGCCCCTTGCTCGGGCCTTTTAGTCAATTTAAATATAAAGTGTTTAGATTATCTGACGCAGTTAGGAAAAAGCAGTCTGTGAGGATAGTTGCTGTAGAGAGAGATCAAAGTTTTTAATAGCGGAACATCCTCTGTTGTCTACTTTTTTTGCATTATTAGCTATTACATCCCAAATGCTTTTTGAAAAGCTATAGAAAAGCCTGCTGATTTTTATTTTTAAAAGCTTTTTTTAAAAGCTTTAGTTGTCATTAAAAAAAGTTTGTAAATTTCATCTCAAAAGCTTTTTAAAAAGCTACACAAAAGCAAGCTAATTAATTTTATAAAGCTTTTTTTAAAGCTATAGTACTTTAAAAAAAAGTTTGTCCAAATAGTTTGTTGCTACAAAAGTAACTTAGTTATATAATAGAAATATTTTTAATTTATATCTATAAGGTATACTCTTTATTTATAAGGTATACTATATTTTTAAATAAAAACAAATGTATAATAGAATATGTTTAGGAAAGTAGTCTGTACAAATTGGTTGATATTTCAACTGTAGTTTAATTTATATTAGAAAGTCCTTGCAAATAGGTGTTGCCACATCTGTAGCTTAGTTATATTTTATATAGATTTATATCATTTTTTAAAAATATATATAATATATTAAAGGGACAGTCTAGTCAAAATTAAACTTTCATTATTCAGATATGACATGTAAGTTTAATCAACTTTCCAATTTACTTTTATCATCAAATTTGCTTTTTTTCTCTTGGTATTCTTAGTTCACCTATACTCACTATGGAGGATACTCACATAGCTCTAAGATCTTTGTTACAGGACTTTGAGGTTAGAATGCACAATAGGTTTGTCGACCTCATGGGGCTATGTAAATCAATCACCAAACATGAAGAGACTCTACCAGCTGAATCCCCAAATGAGCAGGTTGATGCCCCCCTCCCCGATATAAAAGTGGGGTATAGCGGAACACGCAGAGCCATTAAACACAGTCCGAGATGGAGCTGACAGAACCCAGCAAAATGCGGTAGCCATGGGAGATTGGAGGTTCATGGAGATAGTACCGGTGATATATCAAATAATCTCACCCATATCAAATGCCAGGATGCGGTTGACCCTCCAGGTGGTAGCAAGAGCTCAGCAGTCTTTACCAGAAGGTAAATGATCGCATACTCAATTGATCCACAAAACGAGGGACCCGGTGTTGATGGGATTGTCACCAATAAGGCCCAACTATATCTTAAAATTGATCCACAGCTCACAAATGGAGAAAATGAAGCCCAGCACTCTATATTCACCTCAGAGCCATCGGAACTGTGGCGGACAAAATCTTCACAGCAAAATTGGGCAGTTAAAGGTCCGAAACGTTTCATGTTGGATGCTCATCTGGGACTCCGAACAAATTTGAAAACAGGTGTGGGTTAACCTGCACAAAGCCCTTTAGTAGCTAGTCACCATTAACTTGCAGTAGTGGAGACATATATTATTATATTTACAGAGACTTAGCCACTTATGTAGGGTGACCATATTGCCGCTTTAAAAAGGGACACATATGAAAAATAAATATGTCAGGGCTGTTTCCAGGGCTGTTTAAATAAATGTTTTTCATAAGCACCCTGACATATGTATTTTTCATAGGTGTCCCTTTTTAAAGCGGCAATATGGTCACCCTACACTTATGAGAACTTTACAGTTTGACATATTAGGTTGAGTATAGACCTCTGAATTACTGTGTCTCAAACCATAGCTTTTTACACTTCTTTTAATTGTAACTGCTAACTGCTGTACCTTATCTAGGAATTTTATTGGCTATCTGTTATGTCTTTAGGGTTTGTATTTATACTTTGATCAAGAGTCTATTTAAACATATTAGTAGCAACATCCAGTAAATCCCAAGTACTTTCAGAGTTTTAGAGCATTGTACTCATTATGCTGCCCTTTATAAATAAAGTACTGGACATATTGTTAGACACTATATATCCAGACTAAGGTCATAACCAACCTGCTAAGGTAGGATTCAAGCATCATTCTGACCAGAGGTGTCCATGCAACATAAATTGCAACTTAACTAACTCCCACTAGATATTGGGTAAACTTAGCCGTTCCATATATAGCATTTAAAAAGAGTACAAAATACCCTGACTGGGCTTTTATATATTTATGTACACCCCAAGAGAGTTCTCAAACATTACATGTTGTGCATCTTAGTTAGAATACTCCTGGTATTTCTATGTTGCAATAAGCAACATTATTCTACCATAATTTCCTCCAGATATCAAGTCACGCTTAGAACTTACTCACTTTATCCTTACTTCATAATACGTATTGCATATATTTTTGTAAGTGTTATCAGTTGCTATATTCCTTGTAACTAGTATATTCTTTGTATAGTATATCAGAGATGCTAATTAGCATAATTATATTATATCAGTTGCTAATTTTTTTATACACACGCTAAGGTCCAAAAGTGACCTTCACAAAAGCTAGTTTCCCTTGCTGTTGCACCATAGGATTAGTCAGGTCCAAAAGTGACCTTCCAAGCTATGTTGGGATTGTTGACTAGTATATCAAAATGAGGTTTCATTCTTATGTGACCAACTTTATTCCTGACGCATATGTAAGATGTGGTTCATGAAGCTATTTCATTTTGTGTGTTTTTCTTTACCATTTATATGTGTTTACCATGTTTCATGTTTTATGGTCTAAAAAAGTGATAAATATACTCATTGTTTATCTATATCATCTTATGTTCTATAATTTTCCATTGATATACTAACTTATTTGTATATGCATTTATCAGTTGCTAATATTCCTCCGAATGGTTTTGAATTTTTGACCCTCTAAGTTTAGGAAGGAACTTAACTTGTTAAAAATGAGGTTTTATCTCTTCTATGCCTTTCTACATATTGTTTATCTAGTATACAGGCTACTCAAGGAGTATAGAAGTAGTTCTATTTCACACTGTTTACCAATAGATTATCATTTTCAAAAGTTGGTTTATTAACTATGTTTACTCTACTCTACTTTCTCTTGGGCAAAGATTGAAAAATGTATGTATATGTATACATGTTTGTGATTTGGCATGTATTGTATTTTTCCTTCTATAAAAACCTCAATAAAAAAAAAGAGTACAAGATCGAGCAAATAACACTATTGGTCACATGTCACTCTGTAAATTTAACTTCAGGTGTTGAGAGATTTTGTTTACGATTGCTTTTCCTCCATGTTAAAGAAGCAACTTCTTTTGAAGATATCTGAACAGTTGATGGTGTTCAATTTTACACATTTAAAGAAGCAGCTCAAAAAACACTGTCTTTTTGAAGATGATCAATCATGGGACTTAACTCTTCATGAAGCTGCAAGTGAAATGATGCCTCGACTGCTTAGAGAGATTTTTGCTAATATTTATGCTTTAGCGTCTCCTCCTAATGCTAAAGAGCTTTTTGAAAAGTACAAAGGCAAATTTGCTTGAAGGTGGATGAAAATACCACTCACAGTTAAAGTTGCCAGTTCCTTTATTGGATACTTCAACCTCTTCCATGAGGCAAACCTCTAATGAAGCGCAAATGATCCGTACAGCAAATATTATTATTTGGGATGAATCTACCATGTCTAAAAGTGATGCACTCAAATGCGTCAACAAACTCCTTCAAGAGTTGATGAATAACAACAAACCTTTTGGAGGAAAAACAAACTCTTCCTGTTATTGCACATGGAAGTAGATCAGCTATAGTTGAAGCCAGCATAAAATTTAATCCACTCTGGCATAAGTTTAAGTTTTTGAAGCTGACAAATAATGTAAGATCTGTTGATCCTGAGTTTAGCTTTTGGCTTCTAAAGCTTGGAGATAGAATACTCACAAACGAGCATGGCTTTCATGAAGATATCTTTGAAATTCCATCTCAAATGATCTGCAAAGACTCCATTGTAAAGGAGATTTTTGGTGAACAGCTAAAAGATTCTGATGCTTTTAAGTTTGCCAAAATGGCAATTTTATGTCCAAAAATAATGATGTTGACAAGATCAATGAATAAGTTCTTAGTTTGTTAGAAGGTGAAACCTCTACTTATTTAAGCACTGATTCTATTGATGATGAATCACAGGAAGATAGTGATAATTAACCAGTTGAATCTTAAAATTGGCAATATTATTATGCTTTTGCGTAACCTTAATACTAAGAGAGGTCTCTTTAATGGCACCAGATTGGTTGTGAAAGCTTGGCATGAAAATTTAATTATTGTGCAAATATTAACAGGTACTGCTGAAGGTCAAAATGTCTTTATTCCTCAAATAGACTTAGCCCCAAGTAATACAGAACTTCCTTTTATATTATGAAGAAGACAGTTTCCAGTTAAATTGGCATTTGCTATAAGTCTCCAGGTCAAACTTTAGATTGAGTTGCCATTTATTTGCCTGAACCTGTTTTCAGCCATGGTCAGCTAAATGCAGTTTTCTCTCGAGTAAAAAGCTCTGCTGACGTAAAAGTTAAAGTCATAGATGGACAAGAACAACTACTTATTAACAGGAAGTGATGCCTGTTTTACTAAAAATGTTGCCTACAAAGAAATATACTCAAAGTAGACATAATTAGAAGAGAAGCAATTTTGGATATATTTAGGTCAGCAGTAGTGATGTCCCGAACTGTTCACCCGCGAACGGTTCACAGCGAACATAGCTTGTTCGCGTTCGCGTTTGTGGGCGAACACATGCCCCTATGTGTCATCATTGAGGAAACTTTGACCCTTTATGTCACAGCCGTCTGACACATTAGAGCCAATCAACATCAGACACTCCCTCACAGACCCTCCCAGCTACTCGGAATCCGCCATTTTAGACTCATAACAACCTTGCATTCTTAATGGTTTGGGTGTAGCTAATCATGAAGGCCAGATAGACCTGCCACCATTTGGTGTTGTAACAGGTATTAAACTGCAAAGAACAGTATTACTTAACACAACCTACTTACCATGGGTCCCAGAGCATATGTTTGGTTATTATATTTTGTAAGGGTAATCATGCAGGCCATATAGACCTCCACCGATAGGGTGAGTATGAGTAACAGCTATTAAAATGCGAAGGACATTACTAATTAACACAACATAGTTACCATGGGTCGCAGATGTCTTATTATTATATTTTGTATGGGTAATCATCCAGGCCGTATAGACCTCACCAAATAGGGGGAGTTACAGAGATTAAAGTGCTAAGAATGGTAGTACTTAAAACACAACCAAGTTAAAATAGGTACCAGACCGCATGTCATATTATTATATTTTTTCAGGGTAATCAGGCAGGCCATATAGAACACCCCCGATAGGGGGGGGGGGGGGGACAGGGATTAAAGTGCTAAGAAAAGTACTAATTAACACAAGCTAGTTGGGTCCAAGAACGCATGTTTAATTATTAGACTTTATTAGGGTAATTATATATCTAACAAATCTATCTATTTATCTAACTATCAATCTATGTATATCTATCTATCCTATCTATCAATCAATCTATCTTCTGTCCGGGATGTTTTGAGACAGCCACTTTGGGAATGTTAGTTGATTTAGGCCCATTATGGCTTAAAAGCAGACTTTGCATAAACTATGTAATTTTCCATGGGAGTTTTGCCAGGGATCCCCCTCCAGCATGCGACAGTCCAGGTGTTAGTACCCTTGAAACAACTTTTCCATCACTATTGTGGCCAGAAAGAGTCCTTGTAGGTTTTAAAGTTCGCCTGCCTATTGAATTCAATGGCGGTTCGCGAACAATACCGGAAGTTCGAGTCCGCCGTTCGCGAACCGAAAATTTTAGGTTCGCGACATCACTAGTCAGCAGTCCATCCAAATAGGGTGTTGCTACACCTTTAGCTTAAATATATATATAAAATAAGTGTGAGCAAATAGGGTGTTGCTATACCTGTAGCTTATTATATATATATATAAAATATTTTTGATACATTTAGGTCAGCAGTCCATAAAAATACTGTGTTGCTACAACTGTAGCTTAAAGGGACATTATACACTCATTTTTTCTTTGCATAACTGTTTTGTAGATGATCTATTTATATAGTCCATTAAGTTTTTTTTTTAAATGTTTAGTTTTGCTTATTTTTAAATAACATTGCTCTGATTTTTAGACTCCTAACCAAGCCCCAAAGTTTTATGTGAATACTGTCAGCTACCTTCTCCAGCTTGCTCCTGTTTGTGTAAAGGGTCTTTTCATATGCAAAAGAAGGGGGAGGGGGGGAAAGTGTCTTATTTACCACTTGCAGTGGGCTTTCCAGCTACCTTTTCAACAGAGCTAAACTGAGAGCTTCTAAGTTTTTAAACAGTTTTATACTGGATTTTTATATTGGTATCTGTGCATCTTATTCTTTATAGTAGTGTCTATTACATGCAGTTATATAAAAATGAGTGTATACTGTCCCTTTAAATAGGAGAAAGTTTCTACATACACTATTGAGGATTGCACCCAGGTAGTTAGTACACCCTGGAGGTTGGAGTGCTGGGCTACCGGCTAATTACTATATATATATATATATATATATATATATATATATATATATATATATATATATATATATATATATATATACATATACACATATATATATATATATATATGTGTGACTGTGTGTGTGTATATATATATTTATATATATTTTATATATATTTGTGCCTGTGCCCTTCATATAAAACAAAATATCAGATTTGTAGTGTAGCTTAAAGTGTCATTAAACCTAAAAAATAATGTTATATAATTCTGCACATAGTGCAGAATTATATAACATTATACTAGTGCTATCGTTATAAAACCTTATATTCCCTTTTCATTTTTTTAAAATAGGACAGTTTTTTGGACCCGCTCTCTGTGCTCTTCTGAGCGGGTCTGTTTTTATTACACAGCGCATCGGGCCAGCTGTATAGTCACAGCCCGGCCCGACCGCGCCATAACACTAAGTGCAGCTCGCTCCTGCTGTCAGACAGAGCGACAGAGAGCGGGTCTGAAAAACTGTCATATTTTAAAAAATGAAAAGGGAATATAAGGTTTTATAACGATAGCACTAATATAATGTTATATAATTCTGCACTATGTGCAGAATTATTTAACATTATTTTTTAGGTTTACTGTCCCTTTAATGTCTCTAGTGACATTTTTATTGGTTCCTGTCTGGATTAGAATCAAGTGGGTTATGGTGGTGCTGATCTTCATCTTCCGTTGAGTTCTTTAAAAAGAAAGTCAGGGATATTGTTTTCAAATGGATACTACTAAATAATAATAATAATAATAATATTTATCTTGTTCTTCCATCCACTGATCAGTAACAAATACTTGAAACATAGGATTACAGGAATATGATTTTTTTTTAAATCACAGTTCAGCTTTTAATAAAGATTAAAAAGCGCTATGCATTTTGGCGGTAACATCCACCATTTTTTAAGAGCAAAAGTTAAAATAATTAATAAAACAGCTTTGCCATAATCAATTCATATTACAGTATTTCAATTTGAAAAATACAAGGCTGGAAGCGGCTTTTATTCAAAGGGGTAATTTATTTACTGCATTGTACAATTTGCATTTTTTTTGTATAAAACCTCCCTGTCTAGATTACTCTGTTCATTTTGGGCAATAACTGCTCAAAAGAATTACCTCAATCTAAAGTCACCTTTAAATCTAACAAAGAAATAAACTAGAAAATTAATCTAATAAATAAATAGGGATTAATGTTAAAACCTATATATAAACACGACTAATGTTAAATTATTAAATAAACTTTATATTCCAAGATATGAATTGTGTATATGATCAGTTTATTCAACTTTGAATTGCAAGATATATTTCTTAAGTCACAATATTCACTGCATCCCAAGCACTATAGAGTTAATTGTAATATATGTTTAAAGGGACACTGAACCCAAAATTTTTCATTCGTGATTCAGATAGAGCATGAAATTGTAAGCAATTTTCTAATTTACTCCCAAATTTTCTTCATTCTCTTGGTATCTTTATTTGAAATGCAAGAATGTAAGTTTAGATGCTGGCCCATTTTTGGTGAACAACCTGGGTTGTTCTTGCTGATTGGTGGATAAATTCATCCACCAACAAAAAAGTGCTGTCCACAGTCTGAACCCAAAAAGCTTAGATGCCTTTTTTAAATAAAGATAGCAAGAGAACGAAGACAAATTAATAATAGGAGTAAATTAGAAAGTTGCTTAAAATTGCATGCTCTATCTGAATCACAAAAGAAAAAAAAATGTGGGTTCAGTGTCCCTTTAACTATTGCTGAATAATCCATCTTTCATAGCTAAAAATATACTTCACTAAGTCTGACATTGACTGAAGGAAAATTAGATTACAAAGTCACTGAAAAATGCTTCTAATCTTGTCTAATTTACCACACAAAATGAACCAACTCACATGTTAAAGACATACTGTATATTAGGTTTGAGATTGAACAGATCTCAGTTAGTACTGGCAGGTTCTATGGTAAATGTTTCTACAAATCTGCATTTATTGAATAACAAATATAATACTCTTATAAATTTAAATTAATTTCCAAACATATAAAAATAACAAACCATAATAAACAAATAATATACAGTTACATATAAAATATATGTAACTTTGTAAAACAGTGACGTATAGCAGATGGAGGCCACAGATCAATATTTTAGAAGCCTTAAAGGGATATGAATTTTGTTTTCATGATTCAGATACAGCATACCATTTTAAACAACTTTCTAATTTACTTCTATTATCTAATTTGCTTAGTTCCTTTTGTATCTTTTGCTGAAAAGCATACCTCTGTAGGCTCAGGAGATGGGAGCTAGCTACTGATTGGAGACGGCACATATATGCCTCTTGTAATTGGCTTACCGATGTGTTAAGATAGCTTTCAGTAGTGCATTTGGAAATTTGTTTAAAATGTTAAAATTGTAAAAAGAAAATGTTATAATATGTTAGAGCATTTTATTGTTGCATTATTGCTTACATATAACTATGTGTTTCACCCCCACAAAGGTATTAAACACAAAAGGTATTATTTTAATTGTAACTTAGTATTTTTTAATTTAGGTAATTGGGGTTAATTTAGTGGGTGTTAGGTTAGGGGTCTTAGTAATTTAATTAGTTATTTGCGTTGTGGGGGTTTGGCGGATTAGGGGTTAATAGATTTATCAGAATGATTGCGTTGTGTGGGTTTGGCGGATTAGGGGTTAATAGATTTATAAGGTTTGCTGCGATGTGGGTTAATGGCGGATTAGGGGTTAATAGTTTTAATAGGTACTTTGCGATGTGGGTTGATGGCGGATTAGGGGTTAATACATTTATTAGGTAGTTTGCGATGCTGGGGTTGGCGGATTTAGGGGTTAATACTTTTACTAGGTAGATTGCGATGTGGGTGAATGTCAGATTAGGGGTTAATAGTTTAATTAGGCATATTGCATTGTGGGGGGTTGTCGGTTTAGGGGTTAATATATTTATTATTAGTTGCGATGTGGGGGGATTGCGGATATAGGGTTTTTTATGTGTCGGGTTTATTTTTGGGAGGCGGGTTAGACTTTTACGGGAGATTTTATATATTTTTTTATTTTCTTAGGCGCCGGCAGTTTCTTTAAGTGCCGTAAGTCACTGGCGACTCCAGAAATGTGTATTTACGCACATTTCTGAACATCGCTAGTTTATCCGACTTACGGCACTTTATAAACTGCTGGCGCCGTATATGTTATACCCCGATGTTTGAGGTGAAATTACGGGTGGCGCAGGTTTTTAGCAGTTACGCTGAAGCTTGCGCCACATATGTAATCTCGCCCCATATGCACATCTTTTTTTAATTATATATACAAATTGAAAAAAATGTATTGACAAACTGTGTATCAATTATGTATTACATTAGATAGCTTTGTTGATAGACTATTTTATCAGCATTTAAGATTCCATTATCCATTTTTTCCTCCCTATGGAATTTGCAATGAAAACTGTACTCTACTTTTATTCGGGCATGTTGATTTAACTGACACTAAGGCCTAGATTACGAGTGGTGCGCTAACTTTTGCGCGCAAGCGGAAAGAGGTTTATTGCGGCTCTTTGCGCAAGCCCGGTTACAAGTTGAAAGTAAAGTGTTCACTCAAGCGCAATTGAATTTAACGTGTGTCGGGATATCGCAACTTCAGAACTCTGGTTAACTGTTATACTTGAGTTATAAGGGCTCAAAGATGTGAGTTCTCATGTGTTTCATATATATAGAAAGAATGGTTGTAAATCGAAACCTAATTTATAATGTAAGTCAATGGGAAGTGAGGGAGATAGGTTCCAGGCCCCTCTCAAAATTGTCATAAGTAACACCTAATACATTATTTTTAAAGCTTTGAAATGAAGACTTTAAATGCTAAACAGCATTATAAACCTAATAAAATAATCACACAACACAGAATATATAATTAAACTAAGTTAAATGAACAAAAATATTTGCTAACCAGCATTATAAACCTAATAAAATAATCACACAACACAGACTTCACTTTCATTTTTCTGCAAACAGTTTTTTCTATGCATTCCAATCTGGACTGATTTATAGACAGGAAGATCTTGTTCCTTTGAAATCTGCTTGATAGCTCAGGTCTGGTTAAACTGATTAATTTCAGCTTGCTTGGCTTTGCTGCAACACAAGCGGACAGCTCCACCTACTGGCTATTTTAATAAATGCACTGCTTCTCAATGCTTTTCAATAGCAGTCACATGACTGGAAAAAAAGGTTGTTATTCTGAAACGGTGTAAATTGAACCGTTGTAAAACGAGGGCCACCTGTATATATATATAAGGCTAGGTAATTTGATACTACTGAGAATCATCACTCTAGCCTCACTTTGGATCAGCACAGACTGAATTCTGAATCCTCATTAATTGTTCCTGGGATCTCAGCTCTCTCCCTCAGCGGTTCACCATTCTGCCAGCACTATTTGCGATCAGCTGTGTTTGTATCTGCACGGACCATTTTGCTCAAGAAAGATTGTATCCCAAAAAAACTCCTACCAAAAAGGGATGTGAGTGGAATAAGAGGCCGGGAGAAATACTTGTCCAGATCTCGAGTTACAGACAGCGACACCCGGCATTCAGGTTGGATTTGTCCTGACTTCTTTGATTAAGCACTTTCATAGCAAGCGGTTCTGAGCGGAACTTTCAAACTACATGCTCAAACATACCTCACAAGTTTGAGGTTGACTCTTGTGAGTAGATACCCTACGGGGAGCAGTTTTAATATACCCCTGTATTATTGTTTAAATTAAATTGATTTGCACTATGTAGGTGCCTTTGTGCGCTTTCTTTCTCATTTTTTTAGATATATATATATATGTATATATACTGTATATATATATATATATTTGCATACAAAGAGAGAAGCGCTCTACCAGGAACGAACAACAGCTCATTAGCTAGTTCTATGTTGATTTACCACCCAGGAGCAGCCTCTTTTAGACCAGTGTGCTTTTCACAGAAGAAAACTTTCCTGTAGTATATCAGTCTGATCCCGCCGAGTAAGGTCAGTCCAGCCCCGAAATACCAGGCAATTCTCCTCTGAACAAGGAACATGACAACCCCAGACAATAATTTCGGCCTCCTAAGGGCCTCGTCAGTGAGGTGCAGCCACATTCCTCTAAGCACACTGGGCAAGGAGTCCACATCTGGTTTCCCCCATCACCCATAAGGGATCTCCCTATGGTCATATTAATTTGCATACAAAGAGAGAAGCGCTCTACCAGGAACGAACAACAGCTCATTAGCTAGTTCTATGGCGATTTACCACCCAGGAGCAGCCTCTTTTAGACCAGTGTGCTTTTCACAGAGGAAAATTTTCCTGTAATATATCAGCCTGATCCCGCCGAGTAAGGTCAGTCCAGCCCCGAAATATCAGGCACTTCTCCTCTGAACAAGGAACATGACAACCCCAGACGATCATTTCGGCCTCCTATGGGCCTCGTCAGTGAGGTGCAGCCACATTCCTCTAAGCACACTGGGCAAGGAGTCCACGTCTGGTTTTCCCCATCACCCATAGGGAGATCTCCCTATGGTCATATTAATTTGCAACGATCGTCTGGGGTTGTCATGTTAATATGACCCTGGGGAAGTCTCCATATGGGTGATGGGGGAAACCAGACGTGGACTCCTTGCCCAGTGTGCTTAGAGTAATGTGGCTGCACCTCACTGACGAGGCCCATAGGAGGCTGAAATGATCGTCTGGGGCTGTCATGTTCCTTGTTCAGAGGAGAATTGCCTGGTATTTTGGGGCTAGACTGACCTTACTTGGCAGGATCAGTCTGATATACTTAAGGAAAGTTTTCCTTTGTGAAAAGCACATTGGTCTAAAACAGGTTGCTTCTGGGTGGTAAATCACCATAGAACTATCTAATGAGCTGTTGTTCGTTCCTGGTAGAGCGCTTCTCTCTTTGTATGCAAATAATATGACCCTGGGGAAGTCTCCCTATGGGTGATGGGGGAAACCAGACGTGGACTCCTTGCCCAGTGTGCTTAGAGGAATGTGGCTGCACCTCACTGACGAGGCCCATAGGAGGCCGAAACGATCGTCTGGGGTTGTCATGTTCCTTGTTTAGAGGAGATTTGCCTGGTATTTTGGGGCTAGACTGACCTTACTTGGCAGGATCAGACTGATATACTTAAGGAAAGTTTTCCTTTGTGAAAAGCACACTGGTCTAAAAGAGGCTGCTTCCGGGTAGTAAATCATTATAGAACATTCCTCCTTGCAAAACATCTCCAGTTCAGTTAGGTTTGATGGTTGTTGAGCATGGACAGCCCGCTTCAAATCACCCCACAGATTTTCAATGATATTTAGGTCTGGGGATTGGGATGGCCATTCCAGAACATTGTACTTGTTCATCTACATAAATGCCAGAGTAGATTTTGAACAGTGTTTTGGGTCGTTGTCTTGTTAAAATATCCCGCCCCGGTGTAACTTTAACTTTGTGACTGATTTCTCAACATTATTCTCAAGTATCTGCTGATATTGAGTGGAATCCATGCGACCCTCATCTTTAACAAGATTTCCTGTACTGGCAATGACCACACAGCCCTACAGCGCGATGGAACATCCACCAAATTTTACTGTGGGTAGCAAGTGTTTGTCTTGGAACGCTGTGTTCTTTTGCTGGCATGCATAACACCCCTTGTTATGACCAAATAACTCAATCTTTATTTCATCTGTCCACAGCACCTTCTTCCAAAATGAAGCTGGCTTGTCCAAATGTGCGTTTACATACCTCAAGCGACTCTGTTTGTGGCGTGTGTGCAGAAAAGGCACTTTCCCATACAGCATGTGCAAAGTGCGCTGAATTGTTGAACGATGCACAGTGACACCATCTGCAGCAAGATGATGTTGTAGGTCTTTGGAGGTGGTCTGTGGACTGTTTTTGACCGTTCTCACCATCCTTTGCCTTTCCAATATTTTACTTGGCCTGTCACTTCTGGTCTTAACAAGAACTGTGCCTGTGGTCTTTCATTTCCTCACTATGTTCCTCACAGTGGACACTGACAGCTTAAATCTCTGCGATAGCTTTTTGTAGCCTTCCCCTAAACCACAATGTTGAACAATCTTTGTTTTCAGGTCATTAGGAGTTGTTTTGAGGCCCCCATGTTGCCACTCTTCAGAGAAGAGTCAAAGAGAACAACAAAACAACTTGCAAATTGGCCACCTTAAATACCTTTTCTCATGATTGGATGCACCTGTCTATGAAGTTCAAGGCTTAATGGGCTCACCAAACCAATTGTGTGCTCCAATTAATCAGTGCTAGGTAGTTACAGGTATTCAAATCAACAAAATGACAAGGGTGCCCACATTTTTGCACCTGTCTAATTTCTTTTGGATGCATATTGCACATTTTCTGTTAATCCAATAAACCTAATTTCACTACTGAAATATTACTGTGTCCTTCAGTTATCTGATAGATCAAAATGAAATTGCTGATCAAAACACCCAATTATTTATAGATGAAAATCATGGAAATTGTCAGGGGTGTCTAAACTTTTGCATACAACTGTTTATATATATTTACAGAGATAAGTGCACTCACAGGAACGAACAACTGGCTCAATACCATTGTTAGCCTGTTCTATGGCGATTTACCACCTGGGTGCAGCTTTTTTAGCCCAGTAATGCTTTTCACAGAGTAGAACTTTCCTGTAGTATATCAGTCTGATCACGCCTATTCCTTTCTGAACAAGGAACACAGAAACCCCTAGACAATATGTATATATGTGTGCTCATATGTATTTATGTATTTATATGTGTGTGTATATATATATATATATATATATATATATATATATATATATATATATATATATATATATATATAATATATACATATAAACACATGAATACATATGTATACATATATTGACATGTATTTAAGTGTATTGGAGACCTTTGCAGTCAAGTAGCTGAAAACATGAAAAAAACATATTTATGGAATATTCATATATAATAAAGTATTTAACTATGTATTTACTGTAAATATTTCACATTCCAATGTTCTTCACATAGGATAATATGTTCTATGTTAGCGCACTTGAGAAAACATGATCGAGTTAGCATGCAAGCAAGGCTGTTAGTTTTTCACTCTTCCAGCTCCATTGAAGCTTATGGTGAAATATGTTAATACCGCTGCGATATTCAAAGTTCAGTTTTTTGCATGCATCTGGTTAGCGCTGGTGCAAAAACTTGTAACAAACGCGCTACCCGACGTGCGCAAAAAGCCTAGCAGAGTTAACGCACGAACAGGAGTGAAAATAGCGACCCACTCGTAATCTAGGCCAATGGAGGTAATTATTGAGTAAACACAATGTTTAATAAGTCTCAATAATAAAAGAGCCAACATCACCTGAAAAAAAAAGAACAATTATGAGAATTAGTATTATTAATATTATAGTAATGTGTGGCTTTTTGTGCCAATTTGTGACAGTTTGATTTTATTAAGACAACTAAAGCATAATAAAACAAATCTTCGTCCCAGTCAAAATAGTAGCAAAAAAGACAATATAAAGTTACGACCTAGAAAACATAGTATGTTTTTAAAGTGCTTAATTCATTTATATGCAGACTAATCATTAAAGAGAAAATTTGGCTTTGTAAAGTTACCTAAGAATTGGAGAGCATTCACTGAACAGAAAAATCACTTTAGTGGATTTAGGCCTCTTTGCTAAGATTCCAGTTTAATAACATTCCTAGTAACTTACTGGATATTAAGCATGACAGTATTTCCAACTACTCCCCATGGAGCAAGGATTTTACTGTTCTTGGTTCTGTTTTTTATATGTTTGTCTAAATACAATGTTTTCATAACTACTCTTAGAATAACTGAGGCTAGTCTGTATGGGTATTTCTCAGAGGTATTGACAGACATACAGTATATGGCTAACAGTTTGCTGAAACAGCATTTAGAATCAATAAAAAGAAAAGCATCTATACACCATGGATTTGCACAGGTGTGTCCATTTGTTGAAAAAGCCCTAATTTGGGATTATTTGTTGCAAATAATATGTACACAGGCATCTGTAAACTGTCACACTTGCTTCATCAGGTTGTAACAGGTCTGTAGAGGTCATTATGTGCTAATGAAGTGCCAACACATTGTAGGGTTGGTTTACAGTTTCTGTAGAGAGATTTCAGCACACAAATTACAAAAATATCTCTATCTATCCAAATATTCAAACATTAGTTTTTTCCTGTAGCCTAATGTCTTCATATAGTATGTAACAAATGATACAGAAATGATGCCATACATCTTCAGTAGCTCATAGAATAACAGAAACAGTTTCAGTTTTTGGTGCGGCATGAGAGAAGTCCTGTAGTCTAGCATGAGAGGAGGTGATGGTAGAGGACGCAAGGAGCAGGTCATTGTTGGATCTTATGGGGCGGGCTGGAGTATATTTGTTGATGAGTGAGGACAGGTAGGGTGGGGCAGCATTGATGAGGGCTTTGTAGGTCAGGGTGAGAATTTTTAATTTAATTCTGCTATGAATGGGGAGCCAGTGAAGGGACTCACAGAGAGGTGCAGCAGAAACAGAGCATCGAGAGAGGTGGATTAGCCTGGCAGATGCGTTTAGGATGGATTGAAGGGGAAAGATGCGGGAGAGAGGGAGGCCACTTAGTAAGTTATTACAGTAGTCAAGTCAGGAAATTACCAGGGAGTGGATTAGCTGTTAAGTAGTTTCATCACTTAGAAACGGACGAATTTTGGAGATATTCCGTAGGTGGTTGCAGCAGGATGAAGAGAGCAATTGGATGTGGGGAATAAAGGACAGATTTGAGTCAAGTGTGACTCCGAGGCAGCGGACTTGGGGTGATAGGGAAATAGTAGTGCCGCCAACAGTGATGGAAAAATTAGAAACTGGAGTAGAGTTAGAGGGGGGATTAGAAGTAGTTCAGTCTTGGACATGTTTATTTGTAGGTGGTGAGAGGCTATCCAGGAGGAAATGCCAGATAAGCAGTCGCTGATGTGAGAATTGACAGAAGGAGAGAGTGAAGGGGTGGAAAGGTAGATCTGGGTATCATCAGCATAGAGGTGGTAGTTGAAGCCATAGCTGTTGATAAGTTTACCCAGTGAACAAGTGTAAACAGAGAAGAGTAGAGGACCCAGGAGCCTTAAGGTACACCAACAGACAGAGGCAATGGAGAGGAGGAGTCACCAGGAAAAGAGACAGAGAAGGATCTGTTAGAGAGATAAGAGTGAATCCAGGAGAGGGCAGTATCACAGAGCCCAAGAGAGCTGAGAGTCTGTAGGAGAAGGGGATGATCAACAGTGTCAAAGGCAGCAGAGAGGTCAAGTAATATGAGTATAGAGTAGTAGCCTTTGTTTTTAACAGAAAGGAGATCGTTAGTAACCTTGGTGAGGGTAGTCTCAGTTGAGTGTTGGGGACGGAAGCCAGATTGCAGGGGGTCGAGCAATAAGTTGGAGGACAGGAAGTGGGTTAGGCGATCGAAAACTAGTTTTCAAGGATTTTTGAAGCTAGAGGGAGCAGTGATATGGGGTGGTAGTTTGCAGGAGAGTTAGGGTCAAGGGAGGGTTTTTTGAGGATGGGGATGACCTTTGCATGTTTGAAGGAGACAGGGAATGAGCCGATAGAAAGGGATAGGTTGAATATGTGAGTAAGAGCCGGAGTGAGGGTGGGAGACAAAGAAGGTATTAGATGTGAAGGAATAGGGTCAAGTGGGCAGGTAGTGAGGTGTGAGGAAGACAATAGGGAAGCCACTTCACTCTCAGTGGTTTGGAGGAGGGTGCAAAGAGCGGCAGAGGGGGTGACTGGGAGCGAAGTTGGGAGATTGCAGGCTTGTGTTGGGATGTTTCTTCGGATGGTAAGTGTTTTATTGAAAAAGTAGTCAGCCAGTTCTTGAGCACTGAATGCAGATGAGGGGGGTGGTGCAGGTGGGTAGAGGCGAGAGTTGAAAATGAAGAAGAGTCTTTTAGGGTTTGAGGAGTGAGTGGATATAAGAGAAGAGAAGTAGGTTTGCTTAGCTAAGTGAAGGGCAGAGGTGTAAGAGTAAAGAATGAACTAAGAGTCTTTTAGGTTTTGAGGAGTGAGTGGATATAAGAGAAGAGAAGTAGGTTTGCCTAGCTAAGTGAAGGGCAGAGGTGTAAGAGTAAAGAATTAACTAATAGTGCATGAAATCAGGTTCAGGGCAGGATTTCCTCCAGGCACGTTCAGCAGTATGGGAGCATTTTTGTAGGTGGCGTGTTTGCTGGGAGTGGGGCTTTGCAAAGTTGGGGCGGAGCGAGTGTGTCAAGTGCAGAGAAGAGAGTATTGTTATAGTGGTTTATAGCAAGGTCAGGGCAGGATATATTGTGGCAGAGTGGGGGAGGCGTATTGAATAAGGTTGGAGAGTTGAGAAGGGTCTACAGTGTGCAGATTTCTACAGGTGCGGGGGCGAGGGGGGAAAGTAGGTTTTGCCTGTATATTAAGATTACAGGTGAGCAGATGGTGGTCTGAGATGGGAAGTGGGCAACAGGCAACATCAGAGAGAGAGAGCAGAGATAAGACCCAATTAAATGTTTATTCGGTTACCAGTAAAAGCTATAGTTGAGGGATGAATACAATAAAAAACAAATAAAAATGCTGAACTCTTTTTAAAGGGACAGTATACACCAATTTTCATATAACTGCATGTAATATACACTACTATAAAGAATAATATGCACAGATACTGATATACAAATCCAGTATAAAACCGTTTAAAAACTTACATAAAAGCTCCCAATTTAGCTCTGTTTAAAAGGTAACTGGAACACCCAATGCAAGTGGGAAATAGCAGATCCCCCTCCCCCTTTCTTTGCATATGAAAAGACCCTTTACACAAACAGGAGCAAGCCGGAGTAGATATACGTCAGTATTCTCCTAAAACTTTGGGTACTTGGTTAGGAGTCTGAAAATCAGTCTAATGTTATTTAAAAATAAGCTAAACTACACATTTAAAAAAGATTAAAAAAACTGTATGGGCTATATAAATGGATCATCTACAAAACATTTATGCAAAGAAAAATCTAGTGTATAATGTCCCTTTAACTATAAAATAAACTATAACTTCCATCTGTTCTATGTCACACATAGCCAATTACAAAAAAGCATGGGAACATTTCAGTTGTACACACAGATCAATGCCACTATAGACAGCGCTCCCTAGATAATTTACATAAACACTGATTACAAATCATCAGTCTGGTTTTGAACACTGTATAAGATGAAGCTTTGTGCCAGCAGATGCTGGTCTAACTCCTGTACACTCCTTATCTTCCTGCTACTCAACCTGCTGAAATCAAATTGTATCTGAAAAATGGAAACAGAAAAGCTCAGTAACTCCAATAAGAATTGGGTTGTCTTAGAGGGCGACAAAGGCACATAACAGCCATTTTTTATTAGTCTAAAAATATTAAGTATTCTGAAAAGTAAAAGGACTTTCATATGAGAATAAGAGAATGCATGGCCCCTGAAATGTAGAAACAGCTTTCAAGTTAATTGAGGTGTGGAAAAAACATGACCAATTGACCATGTAGATCGTATTTCATTTGTGTACAAAGTCTAAAAGTATTTAATCTGATGATGGTACAGTATTTATTTTGTGTACAGTTTAGTTAAGAAGTATGATTTGAACTTTTTAATAAACAAAGTTCTGGATTATTAATTTGTGAAATAAAAAAAAAGTCACTCAAAACAGGCAAATAGGTTTCCACAGTTTCAAGATGTCAAATTAAAAAAAGTTAAAAGAGCATTTGAGATGCTGTTAGATGTTCTCTGACTGACTGAAGAAGCAGAGTAAAAGGGCCTTCACTCAATATAGTTACGTGGCCCAAATGCTTTTTGATAAAAGTGAGATAAATGGGCTATCACAGGTTTGATGGACAGTTTGAAAAGCATTAGACCTTGAAAACCTCATAAAAACCAATACATTGCATTTCACAAGGGAACTTTCATTGATTGGAATGAAGCCCAATATTACACAGTTAATTTGTATGAGCTTACTGAACTAGAAGGATAATGCAGCCTGTCCAATTCTGTAACTAACATTGTCCCCTTCTAGAGTTTTATTTTACTTAAAGGGACAGTATACACCAGTTTTAATTTAGCTGTATGTAATAGACACTACTATAAATAATAACATGTACAGATAACGATATAAAAATTCAGTATAAAACTTTTTAAAAATGTACTTAGAAGCTCCCAATTTAGCACAGTTGATTAGATTATTCTGGTTACACCCACTGAAAGGGGCTGAGAACAGACCCTCCCCCTGCATATGAATAGAGCCATTATACAAACAGAAGCAATGTGAAGTCTGTATACCTCAGTATACATCTACAACTTTGGTTGAGTCTGAAAATCGGCACGTTATTTAAAAATAAGCAAAACTATACAATTTTACAAAAACACTCCCAGATGGGCTATATAAATGGATCATCTACAACACATTTATGCAAAGAAAAATTTAGTGTACAATGTCCCTTTAACTTAGCAATGCAAACAGGTAATGCTCTTATACAACTGCAACTACACTTAGGCCCTGATGAGGCCTATCTTGGTTTTAGTGGTTTATTCTAGGCTTGAAATCCATGAGTGACCACCTTTGTTCTCCAGAGGGGAATAACAACATGTCTTAACTCTTTACAGCAGTTCTTTATTGTAATTTTGGAATATACCTCTTAAAGAGACAGTCAAGTCCAAAATAAACTTTCATGATTCGAATAGGGCATGTAATTTTAAACAACTTTCCAATTTACGTTTTTTTCCACCAATTTTGCTTTGTTCTCTTGGTATTCTTAGTTGAAAGCTAAACCTAAGAGGTTCATATGCTAATTTCTTAGACCTTGAAGGCTGCCTCTAATCTGACAGTTTTTCACCACTAGAGGGCATTAGTTCATGTGCTATATAGATAACATTGAGCTCATGCATGTGAAGTTACCTAGGAGTTAGCACTGATTGGCTAAAATGCAAGTCTGTCAAAAGAACTGAAATAAGGGGGCAGTTTGCAGAGGCTTAGATACAAGGTAATTACGGAAGTAAAATGTGTATTATTATAACTATGTTGGTTATGCAAAACTGGGGAATGGGTATTAAAGGGATTATCTATCTTTTTAAACAACAAAAATTCTGGTTTTGACTGTCCCTTTAAATATTTCTGTTATATATAAAAAAAAAGTAATACAATAAAAAAAAAAAAAAATACTTTGAAAGACTTCAGATAATTTTAGTTGATTTAGAGGTATTCTTCTAAATACAAAATCAAAGATATTATGACCAACCTTGGTCTTTTTAGTGCACCTGGGATTAAGAATAGAGTTCTGTATTCCTGTATTCCCAATCAGATCAGGCGTTCAGAGAACACTAACATAGCTACAAATGAGGGACCTCTGAGCAAGAGTAAAGTAATTCCATGCAGAAATCAAGCTCATGTGGTTTGCATTTAGGAAAATGACATTGGATTGACTGTGCTGCTTTTATTTGGTAATCTGTAATGCAGAACATGTGAACCACAGAAACGCTTTCAACAGTTAAAGCAGCTCAAATAACACAGAAACAGTGCAGCAATAAAGAATGAATTAGGGTTGATAGCGAGATTTGCCAATTTCTTCTCAGAGTGTAGAGTTTGCTTTTTTTTCTACATTTTGCTGTAATACACATAGTGAATATAATGCTATTAAACAAATTATATAGTCGCAAATACTAGTTTAGCTGCACATAACAGAACAACCTCTTTAATTAAAAAATAAATATAAATACACACACAGACACACACACTCATGCTCCTGATTGCCAAAGCAATGCATTATTGTCCGCTCTGGCAGCCAATGGACATTTACATTTCTCCTTTTTTTTTAAGATGCATTTCCATAACTAAATTAACAATATCTACATTGGTGAAATATATTACCTAGACAACCGTGGACAATTACAGCAAGCCAGGTACATGCCTACAGCAATTACTTTCTCAAAAGCCTTAGGTGGTAACACAAATTAAAAAAATATATGAGATTCAAACTGGCTGCAATATATAAAGCAGAAGATTGAACTACAGTTTCATTGCATGTATTTATTCATCCATCCCTCCCAGTTGTCTCAGAAACCAGAAGTCTATCTGCATTTCAGATCAAAGTCTTTATGTCCCTGCTACCCTCATTATTGTTATTGATTTTTGTTCAGGTAGCCAATCAATGTTCAGTGTAAATGAACTAAGTAAATGTGCTATCCTGCATCGTCACCGAAAGCTGTACACATCAGATTCCCAATCAGTGGGAATATTTTGTTTTGTTTTCAGATTCAGACTGACTATGTGACACCAAACAACAACGTGCATCAAACTGGATACAATAGAGCTGGTTTTGCAATACTGAGATAATATCACTGCTGCAGTGGCTCTCTGTATTTTGTTGTTTTATAAACCATTATGACATTTCTAGATACTACTACTGTCAAAAAATAAATATAAAACAGGCTGTGAATTTACAGGTAAACTAAATTTCCCCAATATTTGCACTAAGTGCCCCTTATCATTCATGCTAATGGAGTATCAGTGACATCAGATAACAGCTACATAATCTCAAATAGGCCCATGTTGATGCATTCACAGCAGCATCATAATGGTATTGAGCATGCGCATATCTCCCAACACTGAGACATGGAGGCTTGTACGGAATCTGCATGTGTAAAATCGATCACTTATTTCCCATATCCTCTTAGAGTAAGTACAAAAATTAAATCGTGATAAAATTATTTTTAGGCTGTGGCATTGGGCAACTGAAGCCTTCTATTATTTCCTTCAGTGTACAACAAAAGCTATTTTTTCCACCAAGAAACTTTTCTCCCATATTTTACTATATATTAGATGGGAAGCCAAACATTCTAATATTTGTTGGTTATTCAAATTGTTAATTTCATATTTGTTTGAATCCAGCTGAAAGATTCTATTTTTTTTTTCTGCAGACATCTTTAGGCCATTTTATTCAAACATGAATGAAAGAAACATGACATTTCAATGCTGATTTTTAAATATAATATTTCAGTCTTAAAGGGACAGTATACACTCATTTTCATATAACTGCATGTAATAGACACTACTATAAAGAATAATATGCACAGATACTGATATAAAAAACATAATTTATGCTTACCTGATAAATTCCTTTCTTCTGTTGTGTGATCAGTCCACGGGTCATCATTACTTCTGGGATATAACTCCTCCCCAACAGGAAATGCAAGAGGATTCACCCAGCAGAGCTGCATATAGCTCCTCCCCTCTACGTCAGTCCCAGTCATTCGACCAAGAATCAACGAGAAAGGAGTAACCAAGGGTGAAGTGGTGACTGGAGTATAATTTAAAAGATATTTACCTGCCTTAAAAACAGGGCGGGCCGTGGACTGATCACACAACAGAAGAAAGGAATTTATCAGGTAAGCATAAATTATGTTTTCTTCTGTTATGTGTGATCAGTCCACGGGTCATCATTACTTCTGGGATACCAATACCAAAGCAAAAGTACACGGATGACGGGAGGGATAGGCAGGCTCATTATACAGAAGGAACCACTGCCTGAAGAACCTTTCTCCCAAAAATAGCCTCCGAAGAAGCAAAAGTGTCAAATTTGTAAAATTTGGAAAAAGTATGAAGCGAAGACCAAGTTGCAGCCTTGCAAATCTGTTCAACAGAGGCCTCATTCTTAAAGGCCCAAGTGGAAGCCACAGCTCTAGTGGAGTGAGCTGTAATTCTTTCAGGAGGCTGCTGTCCAGCAGTCTCATAGGCTAAACGTATTATGCTACGAAGCCAAAAAGAGAGAGAGGTAGCAGAAGCTTTTTGACCTCTCCTCTGTCCAGAATAAACGACAAACAGGGAAGAAGTTTGGCGAAAATCTTTAGTTGCCTGCAAGTAGAACTTGAGGGCACGAACTACATCCAGATTGTGTAGAAGACGTTCCTTCTTTGAAGAAGGATTTGGACACAAGGATGGAACAACAATCTCTTGATTGATATTCCTGTTAGTGACTACCTTAGGTAAGAACCCAGGTTTAGTACGCAGAACTACCTTGTCTGAGTGAAAAATCAGATAAGGAGAATCACAATGTAATGCTGATAACTCAGAGACTCTTCGAGCCGAGGAAATAGCCATTAAAAAGAGAACTTTCCAAGATAACAATTTTATATCAATGGAATGAAGGGGTTCAAACGGAACACCCTGTAAAACGTTAAGAACTAAGTTTAAACTCCATGGCGGAGCAACAGCTCTAAACACAGGCTTGATCCTAGCTAAAGCCTGACAAAAAGCCTGGACGTCTGGATTTTCTGACAGACGCCTGTGTAACAAGATGGACAGAGCTGAAATCTGTCCCTTTAATGAACTAGCTGATAAACCCTTTTCTAAACCTTCTTGTAGAAAGGACAATATTCTAGGGATCCTAACCTTACTCCAGGAGTAACGTTTGGATTCGCACCAGTATAGGTATTTACGCCATATTTTATGGTAAATCTTTCTGGTAACAGGCTTCCTAGCCTGTATCAGGGTATCAATAACCGACTCAGAAAAACCACGTTTTGATAAAATCAAGCGTTCAATTTCCAAGCAGTCAGTTTCAGAGAAGTTAGATTTTGATGTTTGAATGGACCCTGAATCAGAAGGTCCTGTCTTAGAGGTAGAGACCAAGGCGGACAGGATGACATGTCCACTAGATCTGCATACCAAGTCCTGCGTGGCCATGCAGGCGCTATTAGAATCACTGATGCTCTCTCCTGTTTGATTTTGGCAATCAATCGAGGAAGCAGCGGGAAGGGTGGAAACACATAAGCCATCCCGAAGTTCCAAGGTGCTGTCAAAGCATCTATCAGAACCGCTCCCGGATCCCTGGATCTGGACCCGTAGTGAGGAAGTTTGGCGTTCTGGCGAGACGCCATGAGATCTATCTCTGGTTTGCCCCAACGTCGAAGTATTTGGGCAAAGACCTCCGGATGAAGTTCCCACTCTCCCGGATGAAAAGTCTGGCGACTCAAGAAATCCGCCTCCCAGTTCTCCACTCCCGGGATGTGGATTGCTGACAGGTGGCAAGAGTGAGACTCTGCCCAGCGAATTATCTTTGATACTTCCATCATTGCTAGGGAGCTTCTTGTCCCTCCCTGATGGTTGATGTAAGCTACAGTCGTGATATTGTCCGACTGAAACCTGATGAACCCCCGAGTTGTTAATTGGGGCCAAGCCAGAAGGGCATTGAGAACTGCTCTCAATTCCAGAATGTTTATTGGAAGGAGACTCTCCTCCTGATTCCATAATCCCTGAGCCTTCAGAGAATTCCAGACAGCGCCCCAACCTAGTAGGCTGGCGTCTGTTGTTACAATTGTCCAGTCTGGCCTGCTGAATGGCATCCCCCTGGACAGGTGTGGCCGATAAAGCCACCATAGAAGAGAATTTCTGGTCTCTTGATTCAGATTCAGAGTAGGGGACAAATCTGAGTAATCCCCATTCCACTGACTTAGCATGCACAATTGCAGCGGTCTGAGGTGTAGGCGTGCAAAAGGTACTATGTCCATTGCCGCTACCATTAAGCCGATCACCTCCATGCATTGAGCTACTGACGGGTGTTGAATGGAATGAAGGACACGGCATGCATCTTGAAGCTTTGTTAACCTGTCTTCTGTCAGGTAAATCTTCATTTCTACAGAATCTATAAGAGTCCCCAAGAATGGAACCCTTGTGAGAGGAAAAAGAGAACTCTTCTTTTCGTTCACTTTCCATCCATGCGACCTTAGAAATGCCAGAACTAACTCTGTATGAGACTTGGCAGTTTGAAAGCTTGAAGCTTGTATTAGAATGTCGTCTAGGTACGGAGCTACCGAAATCCCTCGCGGTCTTAGTACCGCCAGAAGGGCACCCAGAACCTTTGTGAAGATTCTTGGGGCCGTAGCCAATCCGAATGGAAGAGCTACAAACTGGTAGTGCCTGTCTAGGAAGGCAAACCGTAGGTACCGGTGATGATCTTTGTGAATCGGTATGTGAAGGTAAGCATCTTTTAAATCCACTGTGGTCATGTACTGACCCTTTTGGATCATGGGTAAGATTGTCCGAATAGTTTCCATTTTGAACGATGGAACTCTTAGGAATTTGTTTAGAATCTTTAAATCTAAGATTGGCCTGAAAGTTCCCTCTTTTTTGGGAACCACAAACAGGTTTGAGTAGAACCCTTGTCCTTGTTCCGACCGCGGAACCGGATGGATCACTCCCATTAATAACAGATCTTGTACACAGCGTAGAAACGCTTCTTTCTTTATCTGGTTTGTTGACAACCTTGACAGATGAAATCTCCCTCTTGGGGGAGATAATTTGAAGTCTAGAAGGTATCCCTGAGATATGATCTCTAGCGCCCAGGGATCCTGAACATCTCTTGCCCAGGCCTGGGCGAAGAGAGAAAGTCTGCCCCCCACTAGATCCGGTCCCGGATCGGGGGCTCTCGGTTCATGCTGTCTTTGGGGCAGCAGCAGGTTTCCTGGCCTGTTTGCCCTTGTTCCAGGACTGGTTAGGCTTCCAGCCTTGCCTGTAACGAGCAACAGCTCCTTCCTGTTTTGGTGCAGTGGAGGTTGATGCTGCTCCTGTTTTGAAATTCCGAAAGGGACGAAAATTAGACTGTCTAGCCTTAGCTTTGGCTTTGTCTTGAGGTAGGGCGTGGCCCTTACCTCCTGTAATGTCAGCGATAATTTCTTTCAAACCGGGCCCAAATAAAGACTGCCCCTTGAAAGGTATATTAAGTAATTTGGACTTAGAAGTAACATCAGCTGACCAGGATTTTAGCCACAGCGCCCTACGTGCCTGTATGGCGAATCCTGAGTTCTTAGCCGTAAGTTTGGTTAAATGTACTACGGCCTCCGAAATGAATGAATTAGCTAGTTTAAGGACTCTAAGCCTGTCCATAATGTCGTCTAGCGTAGATGAACTAAGGTTCTCTTCCAGAGACTCAATCCAAAATGCTGCCGCAGCCGTAATCGGCGCGATACATGCAAGGGGTTGCAATATAAAACCTTGTTGAACAAACATTTTCTTAAGGTAACCCTCTAATTTTTTATCCATTGGATCTGAAAAAGCACAGCTATCCTCCACCGGGATAGTGGTACGCTTAGCTAAAGTAGAAACTGCTCCCTCCACCTTAGGGACCGTTTGCCATAAGTCCCGAGTGGTGGCGTCTATTGGAAACATCTTTCTAAATATTGGAGGGGGTGAGAACGGCACACCGGGTCTATCCCACTCCTTAGTAACAATTTCAGTTAATCTCTTAGGTATAGGAAAAACGTCAGTACTCGCCGGTACCGCAAAGTATTTATCCAACCTACACAGTTTCTCTGGTATTGCAACGGTGTTACAATCATTGAGAGCTGCTAAGACCTCCCCTAGTAATACACGGAGGTTCTCCAATTTAAATTTAAAATTTGAAATATCTGAATCCAATCTGTTTGGATCAGAACCGTCACCCACAGAATGAAGCTCTCCGTCCTCATGCTCTGCAAGCTGTGACGCAGTATCAGACATGGCCCTAGTATTGTCAGCGCACTCTGTTCTCACCCCAGAGTGATCACGCTTGCCTCTTAGTTCTGGTAATTTAGACAAAACTTCAGTCATAACAGTAGCCATATCATGTAATGTTATCTGTAATGGCCGCCCAGATGTACTAGGCGCCATAATATCACGCACCTCCCGGGCGGGAGATGCAGGTACTGCCGCGTGAGGCGAGTTAGTCGGCATAACTCTCCCCTCGCAGTTTGGTGAAATTTGTTCACATTGTACAGATTGACTTTTATTTAAAGTAGCATCAATACAGTTAGTACATAAATTTCTATTGGGCTCCACCTTGGCATTGGAACAAATGACACAGATATCTTCCTCTGAGTCAGACATGTTTAACACACTAGCAATAACTTGCAACCTGGTTATAATCTTTTTTAGCAAAAACGTACTGTGCCTCAAGGAGGTACTAAACGATTAAATGACAGTTGAGATAATGAACTGAAAAACAGTTATAGCATCAAACTTTAAAACAACACAACTTTTAGCAAAGGTTTGTTCCCATTAGTAAAATAACAATAATTAAATTTGACATAAAAATTACAGAGCAACGTTTTTATTCACAGTCAATATAAAATTCTCACAGCTCTGCTGAGAGAATATACCTCCCTCCAAAGAAGTTTGAAGACCCCTGAGATCTGTCAGAGATGAACCGGATCATGCAGGAAATATAAGAGTAGCTGACTGGAAATTTTTGATGCGTAGCAAAGAGCGCCAAAAACGGCCCCTCCCTCTCATACACAGCAGTGAAGAGAAACGAAACTGTCACAATTAAAAGCAAAGAACTGCCAAGTGGAAAATAATGCCCAAATATTTATTCACTCAGTACCTCAGCAATGTAAACGATTCTACATTCCAGCAAAAACGTTTAACATGATAAATACTTATTAAAAGGATTAGTGACCTTTAACAGAGTAGTTCCGGTGAAATACCATCCCCAGAATACTGAAGTGTATACATACATGTCATTATAACGGTATGGCAGGATTTTCTCATCAATTCCATTCAGAAAGTAAAAACTGCTACATACCTCAATGCAGATTCATCTGCCCGCTGTCCCCTGATCTGAAGCTTTTACCTCCCTCAGATGGCCGAGAACAGCAATATGATCTTAACTACTCCGGTTAAAATCATAGTAAAAAACTCTGGTAGATTCTTCTTCAAACTCTGCCAGAGGAGTAATAACACGCTCCGGTGCTATTGTAAAATAACAAACTTTTGATTGAAGTCATAAAAACTAAGTATAATCACCATAGTCCTCTCACACATCCTATCTAGTCGTTGGGTGCAAGAGAATGACTGGGACTGACGTAGAGGGGAGGAGCTATATGCAGCTCTGCTGGGTGAATCCTCTTGCATTTCCTGTTGGGGAGGAGTTATATCCCAGAAGTAATGATGACCCGTGGACTGATCACACATAACAGAAGAAATCCAGTATAAAACTGTTTAAAAACTTACTTAGAAGCTCCCAGTTTAGCTCTGTTAAAAAGATTAGCTAGAACAACTACTGCAAGTGCTTCAATAGCAAAAAAAAAGCTGTATAAGCTATATAAATAGATAATCTACAAAACATTTATGCAAAGAAAAATCTAGTGTATAATGTTCCTTTAAAGGGATATGAAACAAAAAGAATGTTTATTTGTGATTCAGACAGAGAATACCATTTATAAAAAAGTTTCCAATTTACTTTGATTATCAAATTTTCTTTGTTCCCATAATATTCTGTGTTGAAGATATTCCTATCTAGGCATCTGAAGCACTACATGACATCTAGGGCGCGATCCAATATAGATCGCAGTTTGCGGCGCAAGCGAGGGAACCGGCGTCGCCCGCAGTTTCAGCTCGCAACTCGAGCCATCCCATATATGTCGCCGTCAGATGCTAACGTGCCGTAAGTCGGATAAACCAGCGATGTCCAGAAATCTGCGTAAGTACAAATTTCTGGCGTCGCCAGTGACTTGCGGCACGTTAGAAACTGCCGGCGCCTATAAAACCTGACTAAAGTCTAAAACACCCGCACTGTCTAACACGCCTCCCTAACATAGCCCGCACTGTCTAACACGCCTCCCTAACATAGCCCGCACTGTCTAACCCTCTATCCGCTATCCCCCCTCACTATCCTAACAATAAAAAAGCTTTTAACCCCTAAACCGCCGCTCCCGTACCCCGCCGCCAGCTATATTATATCTATAACCCCCTAAAGTGAGCCCCTAACACCGCCGCCATCTATATTAAAATTATTAACCCCTAATGTAAGCCCCTTACACCGCCGCCATCTCTATTAAAATGATTAACCCCTAATTTAATCTACCTACCCCGCCGCCAGCTATATTATCTATATTAACCCTAAGTATATTATAGTTAATATAGGTATTACATTATATATATTAACTATATTAACCCTAATTATATTAGGGTTAATATAGTTAATATAGTTACTATAGTATTTATATTAACTATATTAACTCTATCTAACCCTAACACCCCTAACTAAATTTATATTAAATTAATCTAATTCATTTATAAACTAAAATATTCCTATTTAAATCTAAATACTTACCTATAAAATAAACCCTAAGATAGCTACAATATAATTAATAATTACATTGTAGCTATGTTAGGGTTAATATTTATTTTACAGGTAAATTGTTAATTATTTTAACTAGGTATAATAGATATTAAATAGTTATTAACTATTTAATATCTACCTAGTTAAAATAATTACCCAATTACCTGTAAAATAAATCCTAACCTAAGTTACAAATACACCTACACTATCAATAAATTTAATAAACTACAAACATCTATCTAAAAATACAATTAAATTAACTAAACTAAATTACAAAAAAAAACAAACACTAAATTACAAAAAATAAAAAAAAGATTACAAGATATTTAAGCTAATTACACCTATTCTAAGCCCCCTAATAAAATAATAAACCCCCAAAATAAAAAAAATTCCCTGCCCTATTCTAAATTAAACAAATTTCAAAGCTCTTTACCTTACCAGCCCTTAAAAGGGCCTTTTGTGGGGCATGCCCCAAAGAATTCAGCTCTTTTGCATACAACAAATACAATCCCCCCCCCCATTACAACCCACCACCCACATACCCCTATTCTAAAACCACCCAAACCCCCCTTAAAAAAGCCTAACACTACCCCCCTGAAGATCTCCCTACCTTGTCTTCACCACACCGGGCCAAACTCCTGATCCGATCCGGGCGATGTCTTCCTCCAAGCGGCAAAGAAGAATTCTTCCTCTGGCGATGTCTTCCTCCAAGCGGCAAAGAAGAATTCTTCCTCCGGCGACGTCTTCCTCCAAGCGGCAGCAAAGTCTTCATTCTTCCGGCGGCATCTTCAATCTTCTTTCTTCGCTCCGCCGCCGCGGAGCATCCATCCTGGCCGACTGCTGTACTTGGAATGAGGTACCTTTAAATGACGTCATCCAAGATGGCGTCCGCCAAATTCCGATTGGCTGATAGGATTCTATCAGCCAATCGGAATTAAGTTAGAAAAATCTGATTGGCTGATTGAATCAGCCAATCAGATTCAAGTTCAATCCGATTGGCTGATCCAATCAGCCAATCAGATTGAGCTCGCATTCTATTGGCTGTTCCGATCAGCCAATAGAATGCGAGCTCAATCTGATTGGCTGTTCGGATCAGCCAATCGGATTGAACTTGAATCTGATTGGCTGATTCAATCAGCCAATCAGATTTTTCTAACTTAATTCCGATTGGCTGATAGAATCCTATCAGCCAATCGGAATTCGGCGGACGCCATCTTGGATGACGTCATTTAAAGATACCTCATTCCAAGTACAGCAGTCGGCCAGGATGGATGCTCCGCGGCGGCGGAGCGAAGAAAGAAGATTGAAGATGCCGCCGGAAGAATGAAGACTTTGCTGCCGCTTGGAGGAAGACGTCGCCGGAGGAAGAATTCTTCTTTGCCGCTTGGAGGAAGACATCGCCGGAGGAAGAATTCTTCTTTGCCGCTTGGAGGAAGACATCGCCCGGATCGGATCAGGAGTTCGGCCCGGTGTGGTGAAGACAAGGTAGGGAGATCTTCAGGGGGGTAGTGTTAGGCTTTTTTAAGGGGGGTTTGGGTGGTTTTAGAATAGGGGTATGTGGGTGGTGGGTTGTAATGGGGGGGGGGATTGTATTTGTAGTATGCAAAAGAGCTGAATTCTTTGGGGCATGCCCCACAAAAGGCCCTTTTAAGGGCTGGTAAGGTAAAGAGTTTTGAAATTTGTTTAATTTAGAATAGGGCAGGGAATTTTTTTTATTTTGGGGGTTTATTATTTTATTAGGGGGCTTAGAATAGGTGTAATTAGCTTAAATATCTTGTAATCTTTTTTTTATTTTTTGTAATTTAGTGTTTGTTTTTTTTTGTAATTTAGTTTAGTTAATTTAATTGTATTTTTAGATAGATGTTTGTAGTTTATTAAATTTATTGATAGTGTAGGTGTATTTGTAACTTAGGTTAGGATTTATTTTACAGGTAATTGGGTAATTATTTTAACTAGGTAGATATTAAATAGTTAATAACTATTTAATATCTATTATACCTAGTTAAAATAATTAACAATTTACCTGTAAAATAAATATTAACCCTAACATAGCTACAATGTAATTATTAATTATATTGTAGCTATCTTAGGGTTTATTTTATAGGTAAGTATTTAGATTTAAATAGGAATATTTTAGTTTATAAATGAATTAGATTAATTTAATATAAATTTAGTTAGGGGTGTTAGGGTTAGATAGAGTTAATATAGTTAATATAAATACTATAGTAACTATATTAACTATATTAACCCTAATATAATTAGGGTTAATATAGTTAATATATATAATGTAATACCTATATTAACTATAATATACTTAGGGTTAATATAGATAATATAGCTGGCGGCGGGGTAGGTAGATTAAATTAGGGGTTAATCATTTTAATAGAGATGGCGGCGGTGTAAGGGGCTTACATTAGGGGTTAATAATATTAATATAGCTGGCGGCGGTATAGGGGGATTAGATTAGGGGTTAATAATTTTTATATAGGTGGCGGCGGTGTAAGGGGTCAGATTAGGGGATAGATAAGGTAGATGGCGGCGGTTTTAGAGGCTCACAGTAGGGGGTTAGTTTATGTAGATGGCGGCGGGGTCCGGAAGTGGCGGTTTAGGGGGTAATAACTTTATTAGGGATTTCGGGGGGGGGGGGATCGCGATCGCGGTTGACAGGGAGATAGACATTGCGCATGCGTTAGGTTTATTTTAGCAGATCGCGGTTGACAGGGAGATAGACATTGCGCATGCGTTAGGTGTTAGGTTTATTTTAGCAGCCAGTTTAGGAAGTTACGGGGCTCCAATAGTCAGCGTAAGGCTTCTTACGGCTGCTTTTTGTGGCGAGGTGAAAATGGAGTAAGTTTTCTCCATTTTCGCCACGTAAGTCCTTACGCTGCATATTGGATACCAAACTGCGCGGGTTTGGTATACCTGCCTATGGCCCAAAAAACTGCGGGCGACGGCAGAAATATACGGGCGTAACTTCTAGGTTACGCCGTATATGTGATACCAAACCCGCGCAAATATTGGCGTCGCCGGCTTTTGCGGGCGACGATTTATATCGGATCGACCCCCTAGTGCTCTTGCAAATGGATGACATTCTTACAAAACTACTGCCCTATAGTGCTCCAGAAATTGGCTGACTCCTAAGCATAAGTCCCTGGTTTTCAACAAAAGATACCAAGAGCACAAAGACAATTTGATAATGGAGCTAAATTTAGAAAGCTGTTTAAAATAGAAAGCTCTATCTGAAAGAAAAATATTTTATCCTTTAATAAGGATATTTTTAAAAAAATAAAGAAATAGGATGTCAAAGGTGGCATTTGACAATATGTTCAACATTTAAATGGACATTATACTGTGGTGGATACTTTTAATCGCATGAATACTCTTGTTCCTGCATCTTCAGAGCCATTCACTTATTTTACCCCCCTACAGTACCTGTTGGCCATGCTCCAAATCTTCATACTGCACGCCGCCATCTTGTAGCATAGGTATTTCTGCACTCTGCATCAGAAGTGGTGCACACTATGGGGTCAATTTATTATAGTGCGAGCGGACATGATACAATGTAGCGTATCATGTCCACTGCACATCGATAAATGCAGACAGCGCTGTCAGCATTTATTATTGCACCAGCAGTTCTTGTGAATTGCTGGTGCAATGCCACCCCCTGCAGATTTGCAGCCAATCGGACTCTAGCAGGGGGTGTCAATCAACCCAATCGTATTCGATGGGGTTGATTTCTGTCCGCTGCCTCAGAGCAGGCGGACAGGTTATGGAGCAGCGGTCTTTACGTACGGAGCTTGATAGATTGACCCCTAATAGATCATTGACATTGGTGTTTTTGTGAGAGCAGCATTGTGCACTTTGGATACATTTTTACTGTAGCTGCATTACTGTAATATTATGTAACTTTTTAACTGTGCATAAAAACTGAAAACATGTAAGCTTCTTGCTCTGTATTGTGTGTGCTAGCCCAAAATGCATTATACAGGTCGGCTAACGCAGCAGCACCACTGATCTGTGCATGGTCACCACTTCTGTCACAGGTTGCAAGAATTTCACCAACCAGCACTTGTAAAGCATTAAAATAAGAGAGAAAAAGCTACGGGCACAGAAGGAAAAAACGATGCCCATTTAAATCTAATGTAATACTCAAAATTCAACTCATACATTTAGTATGAGTTTAAAGAACCATTGCCATGTCTGTTCTATGAAGAGTTTCCAGTAGACATGTGTATGGTCGAAAAATTTGTTTCGGTTCGATTCGGATCGATTCGGATGTTTTAGAATTTCGAGTCAGATCGATTCGAATTCGGAAAAATTTGAATAAATTCATTTCGGATTCATTTTGGATTCATTCGGATTCGAATAAATTCGGCTGGATTTGAAAATTCGGAATTTTGATATTTTTCGGTATGTGTTAGGTGGGATGTGCTGTGTATTAGACTAGTATTATGTACTGTATATTAGGTGTAACCCATAGCAGAGTGATATAACCTAATATACTGTACAATACTAGTGTAATACATTGCCATCCAAATGTAACGAATATATCCAAACTAATTCGGATGTATTCAGTAGATTCAGTACTACCGTAATTCGGAAATTTAAATCGAACCGAATCTCCGGATTTAAGAAATTTGTCCGAATTTCGATTCGTTCCGAATCAAAACGCACAAGTCTAGTTTCCAGGGTTGTAAAAAAATACCATGGGGTAAGTTTGACAAAATATTAAAGTTTGATCATGAATATATTTCCCATCCATTTTTACAACCACCTTTTGGTATAGATAAAGTGCATACCTGTTTATCTGTTCTTCAGTCTATTAACATTTAGCACAATCATAATGTAATTCTGTAACTTTTATTGTAACCTGCCAATAACAATATACACACAATTACAATTCTGTAAACAAATTATATTCAAATAAATACACACATCCAGTGCATAAGCAAAAACATAAACAACATCCAGTGCATTTTTGCTATTATAGCTCTTATTAAATTGCATTTAACCTATGTTCCATCCACTACAAAATAAATTACTGAGGGTCATCATAAATTCATACTAACACTGCATATCTTAACAGGCTTCAAAATGTCAGTAGGCAAACTCCTGCAAGGGGAAGGAATCCCCTGGTGCTTACTACTGTGTGTAAGAGGAAATGCACAAAGTCAACAATACAGATTTGGTACTGTAGATTTTGGCTTTATGTTATATTTTCCTTTATAAAGAGGGGTATAGAGATGATAACAAAATAAACATATTTAGAATGCTGACACAATGTGCCATTTTTATTTAAACACATAAAGGAAAATGTTTCTTTGAATAACAAACACAACTATATTTTACCTCACAAAATTAAATTTTGTTTTGATTATTTAAATACAAAAAATATTACAGCTTGTAAATTTGCTTAAAACAAACAATAGAACCTCAGTTTCATTATTACGTTTGTATTTTTATCTCTTAGTTCTCAAAATGTCACTTACAGATTTGAGTTTAAATCATTACTGTTTTATGTAGGAAGTCCTGCAAAAATTCATAAACATATTCTTAACTCAGAAACCTAACCCAAGTTTATTGCAAGATCCTTCTCTAACCATGTGTGTAGTCAAGGACGGACTTGCAAACCTGTACTGTAGCATGAAAATTAGAAAAATAAACCACATGAAACAAGCATAAATTGAGTCCATTCCCCATGAGACATCAGAGGAAATTGAACCAAATTTACCCTTATTTTCAGAATTTAATTTCCCAGTTCTGTATTTTGAACCTCATCAGTTCCCTGTTGCATAGAGAATTTTTTTCAGAGATTTGACCAAGGTCTTTTAAGACCTCTAAAGCACTCTCCCTGGAAAAAAAAATAAAAATGTATGCGTGTGTATGTACATAAAATACACAAACATACATAAGTTTCCATTATAAGACTGATTTCTGAAACATTTTTTGAATGTTTAGGTGCTAAAAAATGTTTGCTTATTATTATTATTCTTTATTTATAAAGCACCAACAGATTCCCCAGCGCTGTCCATGGGTACAAAGATAAAAGTACAGTACAATACAATATAAAAGACACCAGACAAAGTTTAACAAACAAATACAGGTGGAATTGAGGGCCCTGTTCCCGTGGGAACTTAGAATCTAGATGGGTAGGAGGGTGAGAAACAGGAGGTGGGGACTGCAAAGGTGGGAATAATGCTAGTGTGGAGTTAGATGAGGGCAGCTATTAGGCAAGTGGAATTCATTTGTTACTGATTTGGAGATAGGCTTCCCTGAACAAAAAGGTCTTTAGGGAGCGTTTAAAGCGGGAAAGGTTAGGGGAAAGTCTGACAGCTCGAGGAAGTGCGTTCCAGATGCTTGGTGCCGCACGAGAGAAGTCCTGTAGTCTAGCATGGGAGGAAGTGATGGTAGAAGATGTAAGGAGCAGGTCATTGTTGGATCTTAGGGGGCGGGCTGGAGTATATTTGTTGATGAGTTAGGACAGGTAGGGGGGGCTGCGTTGGTAAGGGCTTTGTAGGTCAGGGTAAGAATTTTGAATTTAATTCTGCTGTAAATGGGGAGCCAGTGAAAGGACTCGCAGAGAGGTGCAGCAGATACAGAGCATCGGGAGAGGTGGATTAGCCTAGCAGAGGCATTTAGGATGGATTAAAGAGGGGAGAGGTGGGTGAGAGGGAGGCCAGTTAGTAGGTTATTACAGTAGTCAAGTCGGGAAATTACCAGGGAGTGGATTAGCTGTTTAGTAGTTTCAGCATTGTGTAAAAGAGGGTGGTATTCCTTGTGCAGTCAGTAGATAGGACAGTGATGGCGAACCTATGGCACGCGTGCCACAGCTGGCACGCAGAGGCCTGTCTGTTGGGACGCAAGCCTTAGCTCCACCACTATCTCGCACTGTTCCCTAAGAGACTCATCCAGCCTGTAAATAGCGCAGCATGCCTGCGCAAGATTACGTAGGTGAAGCGTGATAGCTCAGCGCAACTTGTTTGCACTCACAGTAAAATGTGCGAAAACAGTGACAGCACCAGAGGAAAGGCCAGGACAGCAACAGTAGTGGCAGGAGAGGTGGCAGATTTCTGAATTTAAGGTACGTTTCTGGGAAGGGGCAGACTGACCAGGCAATTCGGACGTTGAAAGGAGGCTGAATTTTTTTTTTCTAGTTGGGTCTTCATTTTAATTTAGTTTTGCTGCTAGTAAATGATTCTGCATGCCTTGAGACACACTGATTATGTGGAGAGAAGGCTCAGTACTGGAGCCTGGCATAATTCACAGGGCCCAGCATACAGGTCAGGATTTATGTGAAACAATTATATAAAAATAGCTTCTTTCACTTTTAGCTGATTTTTACCACTTCTACCCCATCTAAAAAAAAAAAGTTATTGCGCTCATGTCTGGCCACCCTGGATATAAGTAAATGTATACGCATGACTATGAGGTAGTATCATACGATCACTCACCAACTGGGAGGTATCACTGGGAACAAACATGTCTGCATTTCTAGTTATTTTATATGCATCATTTGAAATCTGAAACCAGGTTTAGTCCCTTGGTATAATTGTGTACAAACTAAAGATTCAGTTAAAGGTTCATGAAACCCACATTTTTTCTTTCATGATTTAGAAAGAGAGTGCAATTTTAAACATCTTTCTAATTTACTTCTATTATCTAATTTGTTTTATTCTCTTGATATTCTTTGCTGAAAAGCATATCTAGATATGCTCAGTAGCTGCTGATTGGTTGCTGCACATAGAAGCCTCATGTGATTGGCTCACCCATGTGCATTGCTTTTTCTTCAACTAAGGTTATCTAAAAAATGAAGCAAAATAAATAATAGAAGTAAATTGTAATGTTGTTTAAATTTGTATGTTCTATCTGAATCATGAAAGAAAGATTTTGGGTTTAGTGACCCTTTAAGTTCCAGTTGCAATAGTCTTATCTCTGTCAGCACCATGTTTTAGTTTTGGCACATGGTTAATAATTATATCTTTCAATGATGTTAAAGTAAATCCTTTCTTCATGAAATGGCAGACCATTAGTTGGTCAGAGGTTTTCTTTTTCAAAGCTTCATCCTTGAACCTCTTTGTAAGCTTTGGTTCCCCATTGTCGATTCCTCTCTTTCCAACCTTCTGTTCCCCCTTTCTCTCTACCACCTTTCTCTTTGTCTCCCACTCTCCCTATCTTCCCCCCTTTCCCTTTCTCTCCCCTTTTTCCTCTCTTTCCCTTTCTCTTTCTTTCCCACTCTCTCTCTCTCCCTTTCCCCCTCTCTATCTCTTTCTCCTCTTTCACTCTTTCCCTCTTCCTCCTCTCTTTCCCTCTCTCTCTCACTCTCTCCCCATCTCTCTCTCTCTCTCTCTCTCTCTCTTCCCCTATTTCTCTTTCCCTCTCTCTTCCCTTTCACTCTCTCTCTTCCCTTTTACTCGCCCCCATTCCTTCTCTCTTTCCCTTTCTCTCCCACTCTCACTCTACCCCTTTCCCTCTCTCTCTCTCTCTTCATTCTTCTATCTCTCTCCCCTTTCACTCATTCCCTTTTCCCCCTCCATTTCCCTCTATCTTTCCCTCTCTCTCACTCTCTTCCTATTTCACTCTCTCTCCCCCTTTCTCTCTCCCCCTCGCCCTCTCTCTCTTTCTCTCTCTCCCCTTTCTTTCTCTCTCTCTCTCTCTCTCTCTCTCTCTCTCTCTCTCTCTCTCTCTCTTTCTCTCTCTACCCCTTTCCCCCTCTCTCTCTCTTCATTCTTCTATCTCTCTCCCCTTTCACTCATTCCCCTTTCCCCCTCCCTTTCCCTCTATCTTTCCCTCTCTCTCACTCTCTTACTATTTCACTCTCTCTCACCCCCTTTCTCTCTCCCCCTCGCCCTCTCTCCCTTACTCTCTCTTCCCTTTCTCTCTCTCTCTCTCTTTCTCCCCTTTTCCCTATCTCTCGCTTTCCCTCTCTCTTCCATTTCACTCTCTCTCCCTTTTCCTCTCTCTCACTCTCTCTTTCTCTCCCTTTCCCTCTCTCTCTTTTTTTCTCTCTCCCCGTCTCACTCTCTCTCTTTCTCCCTGCCTCCACCCTCTTTCCCTCTCCCTCTGTTTTCCTCTCTCTTTCTCTCTCTCTCTCTCTCTCTCTCTCTCTCTCTCTCTTTTACTCTATATAACTCTTTTCCCCATTCCCTCTTCCTCTCTCTCCCCCCATTCCTTTTCTTTCTCCCAATTCCCTTTCCCTCTCTCTCTTTCTCTCCCCTTCCCTCTCTCTCTTTCTCTTCCTCTCTCCCAACCCTTTTCTCTCTCTCCCTTTTCTAGCTCTCTATACCCTCTTTCCCTCTCTCTCACCCCCCTTTTCCTCTTTCTTTCTCTCTCTCTCTCCCTTTCTCCCCCTTTACCTCTCCCTCCCCCTTTTCCTTTTTCTATCTCTTTCCTTCCCGCTCATCTCTCTCTTCCCCTCCTCTCTCTCTCCCTCTCCCCCCCTCTTTCTCTCTCTCTCTCTCTCTCTCTCTCTCTCTCTCTCCCTTTTCCTCTCTCCCTCTTCCTCTCTCTCTCTCTTCCCCTTCCCCTCTCTATCACTCCCCCTCTATTTCTCTGTCGCCACTTTGAGATAAATAAATTGTTTTTGTGTTGCCGTTTGGGCACTCGGGCTCAGAAAGGTTCGCCATCACTGGTATAGGATATGTTCCAAAAACCTGTCCGGTCTGCGGGACTTATGCGTATATCTCCTCCTCCCCTAAGATTAATCCACCATCAAGGTATAAATGTACGTAGTAAAACATGTGTACCTGTATATATGCCGAAAATGTCCTCTAGAACGCAGTGTATATGGGAGCTGCTTACAAACTCACAGGGAACTTCTGTTCCCAACACGGGCTGAGAAACTTACTCAGCTGGTATCCAGAGCTTTGTCACGGTCGTGGAATCCATCCGCGTATCAGAAATTCGAGCGGCACAGGAGAATGACGTCTCTCGTGACGTTAGGCAGGGGGGGAGTGAGAATATACTGGCCCGGCACCTGTGAATCACTGGGATTGTGGAGGTTGTAGCACTTACCATGCTGTTAAGAGGATCCAAAAACAAAAGAAGAGTGGTCCTGCTGTCATCAAATAAAAGTCCTTTTTTTTAACACATACGTTAAAAAACATTAAAACATGGAAGCATCCAAAGCATAGGTTACAGAGAGCGTGCTACACAGGGGTACCACTCTTCTTTTGTTTTTAGTAGTTTCAGCACTCAGAAATGGACGAATTTTGGAGATATTTTGTAGGTGGCTGCGACAGGATGAAGAGAGCAATCGGATGTGGGGTACGAAGGACAGATTGGAGTCAAGTGTAACTCCTAACCAGCGGAATTGGGGTGATGGGGAGATAGTTGTGTCACCAACAGTAATAACAAAGTTAGAAACTGGGGTAGAATTAGAGGGGGGGGGATTAGAAGGAGCTCAGTCTTGGACATGTTAATTTTTAGGTGGTGAGAAGCCATCCAAGAAGAAATTCCAGATAAGTAGACACTGATGTGAGAAAGGACAGAAGAAGAGAGTGCAGGGGTGGAAAGGTAGATCTGAGTATCATCAGCATAGAGGTGATAGTTGAAGCCATAGCTACTGATAAGTTTACCCAGTGAGGAAGTATAAATAGAGAAGAGTAGAGGACCCATAACAGAGTTTTGAGGTACTCCAACAGACAGAGGCAATGGAGAGGAGGAGTCGCCGGCAAAGGAGACAGAAAAGGACCTATTAGAGAGATAAGAGTGGATCCAGGAGAGGGCAGTGTCAGAGAGCCCAAGGGAGCTGAGAGTCTGTAGGAGAAGGGTGTCAAAGGCAGCAGACAGTTCAAGTAAGATAAGTATTGCGTAGTGGCCGTTGTTTTTAGCAGAAAGAAGATTGTTAGTAACCTTGGTGAGGGCAGTCTCAGTTGAGTGTTGGGGACAGAAGCCAGATTGCAAGGGGTCAAGCAATGAGTTGGAGGACAAGAAGTGGGTTAGACGATCGAAAACTTGTTTTTCCAGGACTTTTGAAGCTAGCGGAAGCAGTGATATGGGGCGGTAGTTTACTTATTTTTATAATTGTGGGGTAGTTACTATCCACAGTTGTGAGAGTTTTCCCTATTAGACAGCAAACAATTTGTCATGAGAAAATAATTTGTGATAGATAGATATGTAGATAGATAGATATATAGATAGATGGATAGATAGATAGATAGATAGATAGATAGATAGATAGATAGATAGATTAGCACTGCTTTGCAAAAAATGATCTGCCATCTCACTGCAGAGACTAGTTTGTTGCCTAGGTAACCATGTGCCGGAATAATAATCTACTACAGAGCTGGTCTATCAGGGGCAGAAAGGCATTTCTGCTTAATTTTTGTGAAAAAGAAAGTAGTATCACTCAGGTTGTAACTGAAAATGAAAACACAGAAATGTTTTAACAACTGAAGCAGCAAAATGTTTAATGCATATATATAGCAAAATGCTTTTTGAATAATTCTTTTTATATATATATATATATATATATATATATATATATATATATATATATATATATATATATATATATATATATATATATATATATATATATATATATATGATGATTGATGGTGGGCTTCATACTTTCCTTAGTTAGAATCTTAAAGTGGTATTAAACAGTAAAACAAGCTAGATATAAAGATGTACTTAAGGCAAAGATTAGCCTGCAAATAGTATGCAGAAGTATTTTTTAAATTGTAATTGATGTTTAAATATATGTAAAGAAATATATGTAAAGGTTTAGTTTCTATCAAATGTAGTAAAGTAATGGATGCTGCCATATTGAAGCCTAGGTTTCCCACTTATATATCTTTGCTGCTGAGGACAATTAGCTACAGATATAAAACAGGGAATAAACAAGAGTGTGCAAACAAAGATGTGTGGAATAAAGAGCTTTTATTTAACAGAGTTTACAAACAGCCTTGTTTACACACTCTATTGTATTGCCTGTTATATATGTCCCTAATAGTCCTCAGCAGAAGAACTTCAGAAAACCAACAGTTTTTAAAACTAAAATACAGGAAAATGGAAAAAAATCACTAATAAAAGTATATTGGAAAGTTTTTTCTTTACTACAAATAATTAAGCATTTTTATTACAATCCCAAACTGTTAAATGTCCCTTTTAGGAGATGGAGTACATGCAGTGTTGAGCAGCAGAGTTTGTTTCTTATTTTCAATAATCAGAATCTTAAACCTCACAAATTTCTTGGCTTCTGTATCTTTGTCTGAGTACTGGTATTAGTAAGTAATTTGGCCAGAATTTACCTTTTTTTAAAAAATAAAAAAAAACTTTTTTTATGTTTTTTTAATCTTGATTTAGAAATGTTTGTAATATTTACATGTGTAAAGAAGTAGTTTCTTATATTTTCTGAGCATAACTTCAGCTTTTTAGCCAGTTTTGGTTTCCGGGAAGAATATTTGCACAGTTCAGAATCATTACTATGACTGCACTACAAAGGTAGGGCCAGATTAGGTGGCGGTCTAAATATATTTTTCGCTCGCGTACTAACACTGCAGAAAATAAACATTTAACGCAGGCGGGTTTGTGTGCGTATTACAAGCTGAAAGTAAAAAGTTAGTGCACAAACAAAACCTGATGCTCGCTAACTGCAGGACTTCAGATACTGTGACCGCATTAACCAATTATCCCTATAAACTTCTATGGGGCACACTGATAAAAAAAAAAAAAAACATGAAAAAACAACACTTATCGCTACCTACAGCACTAAAACCAAAGGTAGTTAGGAATATTTTAAATTTCAAAGTTCTTCACATGAAGGAAAATGTTATATAAATACACTGTATATATAAATTGTAGCCTATTCCAGTCAAATATCATACCATATACCTTTTAACCCTTATAAAAATGTATTAATATTTATAAACTGAAACTGTATAATGTAACAGTTTATTTAAATATATTTTTGATGTGTTTGGTGAACATTTTTTTTTAACCCTTACACTTTATGCAAGGTCTTGCTCCAGTGACGTGCAGTGACGTCAGAGGCTGGTGAGGCAGTGGCAGGATACACCTTCATTCTTTTGTTATCCTTTGTTGAAGAAATAGCAATGCACATGGGTGAGCCAATCACATGAGGTATCTATGTGCAGCCACCAATCAACAGCTACTGAGCATATTTAGATATGATTTTCAACAAAGGACATCAAAATAATGAAGAAAATTAGATATTAGATGTAAATTGGAAAGTTATTTAAATTTGCATATGGGTTTCATGTCCCTTTAAATGGTGTCTTGGAAAACTGGTCAACTTAGTAAACATCTGATTTTAGTTTAAAGGATTGTAACAGAAACTCTTGCCAGATAACACAATGCTTGCTCTGATTATGAGATCTAGAAATCCATGCCCATTAAAATATGTTTAAAACATACTTTTTACTTTAATGCTGCAAATTATGCTTATAGATTCTTTCATTACATAAGGGATGAGAGTCAGAGGGGGAGGAAGAGAGACAGAGAGAGAAAGAGACCATGGGGGAGAACAACACATAAGGAGAGAGATGGATAGATAGAGAGAGAGACACACACACACACACACACACAAGGGGGGGGGGGGGAGAGGGACCACTGCATTTTAAAGTAATAAAACAGCAGAGCTACAGAGAGTTCAGAAAATTAGTCTATAATTTAGTGTGAAGTACAGAGGCAAGCTGCTAAGTTAGTGGGTGTAAAGTTTGAGTAAACAAAATACAAAAACGACCCTGCTGTAAAAGAGTAAACAAACACTAAACCACATTCATTAAATTATCATTTTCACTAACAGAATCCCTATCAGTAAAATCTTACTTTAATAAGATGTGGGTGAAACACTGCTCTCTGTGCCTCTCTCCTGCTCTGTAAGGATTCAGGAAGTGACAGTGGCACATTCCACTGCACTTAGAGGGGAAGTACAGAACTCTCTTTTTCACTTTAGCAAAGCTGGCAGCTTCACAGGACAGCAACAAAATATATGAAAGTTGTTTTTTTTCCGTTTTTGTTTTGTTTTATATGATTTAACATCCAGCCCCAACCCTATGTTCCACTTACTAATGCCTCTCGCTGGATTGGTTCAGCCCAAATAGGACTGCCTCAAATAAGCAGTTAATGGGCCATGCAATGATCTTAACCACTTGCATCCAGTAGATGGCGCAGCATGTTGTGTAATGGTGGGCAGACCTGCTTGTGCCTCTTCATTGCACAACATATAGCTGTGAGAAAAAAAAATGCTGGGAAAAAAAAATTACAATTTTTTTTTTAAAGCCGATAAAAAAAAATATATTTTTGCCCATATGAGAGGTGAAGCACTGCCTCACCTGCCTCTAGTGACTGCACATGACTTGCTCTAACCCGATGGATGCAAATTTTGTATGCACTCAATCGCACCCGTTTACTTTCAACTTGTAATATGTGCACAAGTTAGCATGGTCGCTATATTGCGACCCGTGCTAACAATAGCGTGACACTTGTAATCTAGCCCATAATGTAAACATAACATACACTATATAGCCAAAAGTATGTGGACACCTGACAATCACACCTATATGATCTTGTTGGACATCCCATTCCAAATCCATGGGCAAAAATATGCAGTTGGCTCCTCCATTGCAGCTGTAACAGCCGTCACTCTTCTGGGAAGGCTTTCCATAGGATCTTGTAGTGTGTCTGTGTGAAATTGTGCCATTTCAGTCAAAAGAGCATTTGCAATGTCAGGCACTGATGTTGGAGGAAAAGGTCTAGCCCTCAACTGGCATTCCAGTTCATACCAAAGGTGTTTAATGGGGTTGAGGTTAGGGCTCTGTGCATGCTGGAACAGGGGTATGGGCTGACCCCAAGCTGTTGGAAGCAGTCAACTGTCTAAAATTTCTTTGTATCCTGTAGCATTAAAATGACCCTTCACTGGAATTAAGGGGCCTAGCCCAAACCCTGAAAGACTGCCCCAGACCAGATATAGTAACGCAAAAATGTCACAAACTGACTTGTGGCAAAGGTGGCTTCCTATAACAGGGCCATGTTTAACCCCTTAATGACCAGCGACCTACCCTGTACGTCACTGGTCTTTGAATGGAGTTTGACTTTTTCATATTGCGGTCTCGCTATTCCAGGATGCCTGCCGCAGGGAGGGAGGTCACAATAGTGTGATATTTGCAGCAAGACCCGCATTATTATGGCCTGAAAAACCCTTAACAATCAGCAATGTACAGGGTACGTTGTGATCAGTAAGGGGTTAAAGTCACTGAGCTCTTCGGTACGACCCATTGTAGTGCCAATGTTTGTCTATGGAGATTTCATGGCTATGTGCTAGATTGTTTGCACCTGTTAGCAATGGGTGTGGGTGACACACCTGTACTCAATAATTGGAAGGGGTCTCTACATACTTTGCATATATATTGTATATATCTATACAGATTTTAGAGAGAAGAAAACAGCAACAACAGAAAAATACACATTAAAGCAGTGAACTTTTAACACTGGTGGGCAGCACTAAATTGCATGGTGAGATCTGAAGTCAGTTAGCGGCTTTTATCTCTAATCTCATCAGAATTTCCAAACTAGGCAACTTTGTTTTTTGTTTTTTTATTACAATATATTATAAAGATAAACAACTTGTAGCGTGAATCAAAAACTGCAAACTTATAGATAAGTATCTTACAAGAGATGAGACAGAAGGGAAGATATGACAGAAGCTTTCAGATGTAGTGCCAGAGAAAATCACATTTCATAGAAACAGATGTGCTGGAATACTTGATCATGCTACAAAAGAAGAGGGTGACAGGATACGTCAGGATATGCTTCTATTCAGAGAGGGTAGCGAACTCTTACACCAATCTTCTAGTAATGGTCGTATTAGCCAGAACATTAAACGTAATCACACATAGGACAAATACTACCATGCTATACTATAACAAAAGTTGAACAAAAACAATAGCTAACAAGCAATTCAAATGTAAAGCCTTGTAGATAGGAGTTTACCAAACTGGGTGGGCAAAATGGCTGTATCTGCTATTGATATCCATATCTATAATCTATGTAATTGGCTAATTATACCAAACCATTTGCAGCTGTATGCAGGGTTCTTGCACAGTATCACAGGACTGGGAGAGTGGTTGGATGTAAAGCTGTCAAGTCATATTCAAATATAGCACTATTCAAATTTTCAAATCCACTTGAAATCTGCTTGAAATATGTGCACTCATTATTCATTATCAAGCAAATTGTCACAAATAACAGGCGTAGGATTCACATACACACCGCTCTTCTACAGAGGCGAATATTGTTGCATGAAACAATAGGTATATGCATTTTTCACACCTCTGCCGGACATTCTGTATAAAAAAAATGAGCAGATCTTTTACACAGTAACACAAAACTCAATAGGAAGCAATGGTGCAAAATTTGCCAAGACAGAAGCATAGACAGAAACCGTATCTCTACGTGTGTTATGGCACTGACTCTTTATCTGAGCACCCTGCACGGCAATGCTATATAATAGAAGCATAAAAAGGAGCAACTTTACACTCACACTCACATTGTTTTCCATATAAATTACATAACAAAATGCAAACTTTAATTTGCTTCACACCATCACTTTAATGCAAATATACAAACTTTTGCTTTAAGGGACAGTAAAGTCAAAATTAAACTTGCATGATTCAGACAGAGAATGCAATTACAAACAGCTTTTCAATTTACTTCTATTATAAAACGTGCCTTGTTCTATTGGTGTTCTTTGTTGAAGACTAAAGCTAGGCAGGCTGAGATTAGAAGCGTGCATGTTTCTATAGCAGTCTATGGCAGCCGTGTTTGCAAATATATATAACATTGCTATTAACAATGTTGCAAACATGGCTGCCATATAGCTAAAGACACGTGCATGCACCGGAGCTCACCTAGGATTAGGGTACCAAGAGAACTAAGCAAAATTAAATGGATTTTCCAGTCAAAATTGGAAACCACATGGGTGCATGTCAGTTTTGAAAAGAAACATTTTTGTGATATAAATGTATTAGCAAAAATGCTTCTAATAAAAGCTATAGCTGTTTCAAATGTGTATTTACGTATGCACCGTGCACCAGCATTTTAAACTAAGCACTTACTCAGAGAGCCTAAGCTGCGTGTACCATCTAGTAATGACACCATTTGTTAATTGTTGAAGTGATACAAGCCCTACTGGCACTCTGAGCAGCTGCAGCATTTAAATGCGAGTGCACTGAGAATATCTATGAATTCTTCACATGCACATTCAGAGAAAAATGTTAATACTAAAACAGTGATAACTTTTACTAGAAGCATTTTGACCAATACATCTATATTACAAATATGTTTCTATTCAAAAAAGTAATGCATCTATTTGCATTTAAATTGTGACCGGACTGACCCTTTTATATATAAGTTGTTTAAATGTCATGTTGTAGCTGATATTGACTTTTAACTTTCCCTTATGCTGTTTCTTTCTAGAGAACAATACACATTTATTTACTTGAATTATAGGATGCATTTTCTATTGCATTTTTTTATTAAGCATGAAAATATGGCATGAATTGAAAGCAAATATTTTGTAATAAATCTAGTGCACCCATTTGAATCTAGCTGACAGTGACATCATGTTATGGATAAGAATTTTCCACATTATAACCCCCATTCCAAACCATCAGTTTGCTGTATTTAAAGGGATATAAAAAACATTTTTTTCTTTCTTTCACGATTCAGATAGAACATGCAATTTTAAACAACTTTCTAATTGACTTCTATTATCAAATGTTCTTTGTTCTTTTCGTGTCTTTTGTTGAAAAGTGGGGCATATGCTTAGGAGCCAAACCATTTCTGCAGCAGTTTTGCAAGAATGTTATCCATTTACAAGAGCACTAGAGGGCAGCACCATTTCCTGTCATATAGTGCTTCAGATGCCTACCTAGGTTTCTCTTCAACACAGAATATCATGGGAACAAAGCAAATTTGATAATAAATTACAGTAAATTAAAAAAAAATGGTATGCTCTGTCTGAATCACAAAATATTTTTAAATCCGGTTTCATATCCTTTTATCGCAGGCGGTTTCTGTCTCCCTTCTCTGTAGCATTCCAACCCCATTGGAAATGCCAACATTTGAATTCATTGCTATTAAAATAATAAAAAAAAAATTACACAGAAGAAGTTGGCATGAAATAAATATATAATTGCAGGTTTGATGTCAGTTCAATCAACTTGCTTATGCCGGAAACAGAATTTATGTAAAGCTTTGTCAAAAACACGTGAGATCCCTTGTGATCTAGTAGCATTACCTGAAACGATGAAAAGTAATGTCATTGTGTGCATGTGTCACACGATTGGGAAGTCCCAGGAAATAGAGAAACAGGCTCATTCTTTATGTTGTAGACTGTGGTACTTCCCCTATCTATGTTTACCAATTAGAGGGGTCTGTGAAAAGAAAAATGTCAATAAACTGCACAATTTAATACGGCCTAGAAGTGTATGAGGCTCTTCATTTGTTATAACCCTGTGAGTGGGAACAGTAAGCACTATTAAATACCAAACAGGTGCTACATATGGCACCCAAAAAATGGTATAACGCCCAAAATGATATATAAGCGCATTCTATGTGAAATATTTAAGAGGATAATTTACTCATTTAAAAGAAGAGTAAATTGTTCCTATAGGATGTAGGCGCTCACAATAGTAACCACAATAGATGGTAGGGGGTGTTTTAGAGGATCATGACAGCTAATGTTGGACACAATTTGGGGCAATATTACAAGTGAAGCGTTATTTAATGCTCGTGTCGGGTAGCGCTCGTATTATGAAATGAAAGTAAACTGTTTTTACTCACGCTAACCTAACGAGTGCAAAAGCTGAACTTAAAATATCGCACTCACGATAACCTATTCCCCCATAGAAGTAAATAGAGAAAAAACTTGCAAGCAAAGCTGATTGTATATGTGAGCTAACCCGACATAAAAATATGAATATTTCACATTCCAGTGTTCTTCACATAGAAGAATATGTTCTATTTATTCTTTAATACTGTGGGTAAAGCCTGATGTACTGTGGGTAAAGCCTGATGTACTGTAATTCCCCCATCTACACTAATTTTTTTGCCTCTGCCTGGGGGGTTCAAAGAAGGCGCCCCGACGATCCTCTGGCATCCACCCCAGGTGAACCCCCCAAGCGGAGGCAAAAAAGATAGTGAAGATTTGTGAATTACAGTGAATATATGTTTGATGCAATGGGGCCTATCTATCAAGCTCCGAATGGAGCTTGATGCCCCGTGTTTCTGGCGAGCCTGCAGGCTCGCCAGAAACAGCAGTTATGAAGCAGCGGTCACAAAGACCGCTGCTCCATAACCTGTCCGCCTGCTCTGTGCAGGCGGACAGACATCGCCAGAAATCAACCCGATCGAGTACGATCGGCTTGATTGACACCCCCCTGATGGTGGCCTATTGGCCGCGAGTCCGCAGGGGGTGGCGTTGCACCAGCAGCTCTTGTGAGCTGCTGGTGCAATGCTGAATACGGCGAGCGTATTGCTCGCCGTATTCAGCGAGGTCTGTCGGACCTGATCCGCACAGTCGGATCAGGTCCGACAGACCTTGATAAATATGGGCCAGTGACTCGATGCACTCTGAGAAGATTTATCATGTTACATAGGGCTTTACCCACAGCCGCTTGGGTAATGTCAGGTTTACCTGGGTAATGGTAGGTTTACCCAATTTCTTACTTTACCCGCAACATATATATACATGATTATATATAGGTTTAGATATATACAGATATATATATAGGAATAACTTTTTAGAAATACTTAAAACATATTCTGCTAAAAACCTAAATGTGTATGTTTTTGGAAGGTATATAGAATCTTAATGTAGAACCATAAAGTTATTTTCAAATGTTGTTTAATTTATACTAATACTTTTTAAAAGCAGAGTGCAGAGGTTTGTTGGTCTGGTAGTGAAAGGGTTAAAGGGATAAATGCAGTCACCTACATGGCTGCAGTCTTTGATAGTTCTTCATTACCCACTATAAACTAATGTTAATATTTAAAGTCTTTGCTGCAAGATTGGAACTGATACCAGGATCTGAGACAACACAAATTCTTCATCTCCCTAGAGATCCTATAGAATTAGACTATGCTTTCATCTTTTGTTGTTGTAGATTGTATTTTTAGGAGACTTGGCTAAAAATTATCCAGGACCCTATATTGGTTTAATTACAAGAACTGCTACATTGTTGCAAATTACAGGTAGAAAAACATCATATTTCAGACTACCCGTTAAAGTGACAGTGAAATCTATGTTTTTGCAACACAACAACATGGTAACATTATTAACCAGACACGTAGCAATATGTAACCTTACAGCTGCCAGCAAACATTTTTTTTAAAAAATGCCCTTTTAAAGTGAATGTCAACTTTCTAGAATGAGTGCCCAGTTTTAAAAAAATACTATTACAAACAGGGGCACTTTCATTCATAAAAGTTTACATTTCATCCGTTTTCTTAAAATACTTGCCTATTCTTCTTGAAGCCGGAGAAGCGATTCCCCCTCCTGCCGCTCGTCAATTCATACGTCAGCAATGACATATCTGGCTTCCTCAAATCACGGCGTTGCCTCAGGCAAAGATTCCCCTGGGGGGAAAACTGTGATTGGAGGATGCCATATTTGTCATTGCTGTTGTAATAATGAGACGAGCGGCAGGAGGGGGAATTGCTTCTCCGGCTTCAAAAAGAAAAGGTAAGTATTTTAACAAAACGGCTGAAATGTAAACTTTCATGAATGAAAGTACTCCTGTTTTTAAAAGTATTTTTAAAAACCGGGCACTTTTAAAAAAAAATATTAAATGGGACCCTGTGAAAGAGCATATTTTTATAGGTCAGTCATCAATACAAATAGTCTAAACGAAACAACAAATAATAGAATTATTAAATCAATGGGCCAGTTTTCATTATATCTAGACCACTGGTTTTCAACCTGTCTAAGGCCTCCCTAACAGGCCAGATTTCCAGGATCACTGTGGGTTAGAGCAGGTAAAATAACAATGTTTACTAATCAGCTGATTATTTCACCTGCGCTCCTATTCGGATATCGTCAATATCTGGCCTGTTAGGGAGGCCTGAGGACAGGTTTAAAAATCAGTAATCAAGACTAACTAGAGCACAGGTGAAATAATCAACTGATGAACGAGAGAAAGTTAGTAACCATGGTTACTGATCAGCTGATTATTTCCCCTGTGCTCTAGTTCAAATATCATGAAAATCTGGTCCATTAGTTTGCTTTGAGGATTGGAGCTGAAATACAGAACATAGAATCTGGGTGTACTAACAAAGGTGACCAGACTATTAACCCTTTAAGGACCAGCAACGTACCAGAAGGGTGGAGGGATGCCATAATAGCGTGGTCCTGCTGCTTGCGGTGTGACCCGTGCTATTATTAACAAGGAAACCCTTAACGGCCAGCGATGTACATGGTACATCTCGGTTATTAAGGGGTTAAGGGTGCATGATGATAATGGTGCAAGACATCATGCACAAATACTAATGCTGGTGACTGGGCAGGGCTAAAGCAACAGGCCCCAGCCGGCAACTGGCCCTGGCCCACCAGACAAATGTCCTGTATGCCCTATGCTCAATCCAGGCTTTGTTGCTTTTATTTAAAAACAAAACTAAATATATATTGTCTCCCTCTATTACTAGGCTGACCATATTGCCGCTTTAAGAAGGAACACATGTGAAAAATACATATGTGAGGGTTCTTATACAAAACCATTTCTTTAAACAGCCCTGAAAACAGCCCTGACATATGTATTTTTCATATGTGTCCCTTTTTAAAGCGGCAATATGGTCAGTCTATCTATTACCTCTCTTTTTGTCCTGGGTAGTGCGATGGGCCTCAAAAATGAAAAAAAAAAGGTCTTTAGAGTTTGGGTTTGCTACAGTAATGAATGCAGGAGATTCACAGTCAGCACCCTCTGGAAACACTGCTTCTGAAAAGAATACTGCTAAGAATTCTCCAGCACAATATATGTAATAAAGAGCTTGTCCCAGCAAGGTGACAGTGTGAAACTGATAGGATGATGTGACCCTTTTAATGCTACATCTCTTTATCACACAGAAGTCTCATCTAACAATACAAAGGTTGAGAATATTTCAAGCTCACATAATTACTTGAGTGACCATGATTAAAATTGGTACGACATTCAAACAGAAAGGTGGGTCATGAAAAGATCACACAACCCTTCTTAGAGCGAGAATGCATTACATATCCCTGGGTTATTAATGTCTGACAATTTCACAGTGTTGCTTGAAAGTGAGGAGGGAAGGAACATCTGTGATAAGTCTATGAATGATGGATTGCCAAGCCATTTGGTAAATATTCCCTTTTTTTACTCATTCATCTTGTGTTACAGCTTTCTAAGCTCTTAAGAGACTAAATATATCAATGTGCTTTGAGAAACATCCATTGTATCTTCTCTTACAATATTAACGCATATTTTTACTCAGTACAAGCACAGACCAGTTTGTATACTAATGCGTTACTCCATAAGTCTTTGCAAGCACTGTCATCATGCATGTAATATAGCACTGACTGAACAACTATATATTTAGCCTAGAAAACAATGCGACTGAAATTTTCAGTATGCTAGATTTCTAAATCTAAAATATTCTTCCACACTAGTGGATCCATGACATAACGATGGTGTCTTTACTTTCTTTATGTAATTTATTATCCATCCATACTTATATATAGCTATAACTATATTTTATGGCAGAATAGTGATGTAGAAAAAAAAGGAGTTTCAAGACAGCACTAAACAAATAAAAGAAGACAGATCTGCTAATTTTCCATCCAATAGTAATTGTAGTCATATATAATGAATAGTCAATAAACCACCTTTTTAAAAAGATAATGCAGCTAAGTGATTGGATTGCTCAAAATCACATGGTTTAACCACTTAAAATTCAATACTCTGACTAAAACTTGTCAAATAAATAGAACACATTCATAGCAAAATTAAAAGCATTATGTAAGTCACAGCAAAACTGCTAACCCTTTGGTTAATTAATGTCAGTGGAAAACAAAAACAAAAATAACTCAAGAAATAGCTATTATTATTACTATATGTATTATTCATAATAATATTAATAATAAGAAGAATACCAGTAACAAAAATGCTAATCAAAATTAAATATTAATTAACTGACATTATTTTCAAATTTAAACCCATTAAATATCTGGGTTTTTAGTTTATTGATTCAATAAATGCCTTGCTTATATAAAATATTGCCCCCCTATCCCCTTGGTAGTACCTGAACTGATTCTATGGTTATACAAATAAAATAAGTTTATGGTTTTGGTTGATTAAATTATGTGCAAGGACAGTATTATTTATTATTATTATTATCAGGTATTTATAAAGCGCCAGCAGGTTACGTAGCGCTATATAAGAAATAATGGAACATTACAGGGATGCATTACACACACAAACAAACAAGTACAATATTGGGGTACATTACAGTTGTAGGTGAAATAATTGAGTTATACAAAAGGAGAGGATTGCCCTGCCCTTGAGCACAATCAGTAGTAGTTCACTTTAAATACAAAGTGGCCTACAGGTAGAGAGGCTCTCAAGCTTACAATCTAAAGGAGAGGGAATGGACACAAAAGGTGAGGGAGAAGGGAAATATGTCTGATATAAGGCAGTGTAAACTGAGAGTGAGTGAAATGTGTGGTGAGTAAATGAGGGTTGGAAAAGTACATGGGTTGTTAAAAAATGTTATTTAAGTTTTCATGTATCATATTTCTAACTGCTCTCATAGTTAGACCTACATATTGTTTAAAACAGAAACATTTGCCTGTGATTAAATATATAACTAAGGTAGTTGAGCATTTTTTTTGCAGCACTTTGTTTTAAACTTATCATTGATAACTTGTTTAAAAAAAAGTCATCAGTACATTCCATCTGCTCTAGTTTTAAATTATTTAAATATACAACATTTTAATTTTATCATCAGAATATAAGATGGGTAAATATTTCTTGATAATGTTGTAAATATGGGTGTATTAATTGATATACCTAGCAACAAACAACAAACCTTTCTTTTTATCACGTTTTTAATATTTTTAGAATTCATGTTAATGAACTTCTTCCTATCTATACTTGGGCTTCCCTAAAAGTTTCCTCTATATTACTATAAGAACAGCCCATAGAAGGTAGTCTGGGCATCAAAAGTTAACCATCTTTCATAAATGTATCATCACTAGTGCAGTTTATTCACACTGGTATATGTTAAAGGGATAGTAAACCCAATTTTTTTTTTTCTTTCATGATTCAGATAGAGCATGCAATTTTAATTAACTTTCTAATTTACTCATATTATCGAATTGTCTTTGTTCTCTTGCTATCTTTATTTGAAAAGCAAGAATGTAAGCTTAGAAGCCGGCCCATTTTTGGTTCAGCCCTGGGTTGCGCTTGCAGATTGGTGGCTAAATGTAGCCACCAAAAAGCAATCACTATTCAGGGTTCTGAACCAAAAATGGGCCGGCTTCTTGGCTTAGATTCCTGCTTTTTCAAATAAAGATAGCAAGAGAATGAAGAAAAAATGATAATAGGAGTAAATTAGAAAGTTGCTTAAAATAGCATGCTCTATCTGAATCATGAAAGAAAAAATTTGGGTTTACTATCCCTTTAATTATTTTAAAACATGCATTGGATGACTAAAATGTTATTTTATATACCGTATATATATTATGTAACAAAGAGTTATCAGTGATAGGTTTTCAATACAGTATATTGATAAAACTGGTTGCACTTAGATCCTTGAGTAATGTAATGTCAGGGAAATGTTTTTCTTATTGGCTCCCATCTTAATGTGAATCACAAATTCCTCTTCACCCCCTGTTAAACAAACACAAGGTCATACTTTTTTTTTTTTTAGAAAAATTCATATGAAAAACAAGCATTACTATGTCTATATACAGAGGACCACTCCCACTAATCCATAAAAAGATTGTCATGTAAAAGTACAAACTTGTCTCACATCACATACCAATGCACTGGAAATAATATATACTATAAAACAAGCAAACAAAATATCCTTCAATAAAACAATTCAAATAAATATGTTCAATCTTTTCAGTGATAATTTGCATCTAAACCGTGAATATTGTCATAATTGTGACCATGAATAATAATTTCAAATCCATAACCTATTTGGGGGTCATCATACCTAGTAGTGATTGTAAAGGCACATCAATGCAGACCATGCATGTGTTTCCTCGCTAAATTTACTTCTCTTAAAAGGAAACCACGTAATTGAGGCCTTCATTTTGAATTAATATCTCTTTAAAGGACCACTAAATATAGTAGAATTGCATAATTAACAACTACAAAATAAAAAAAAGACAATGCAAAAGCACTTTCTATGAATATCAAATAAGTAGTAGATTTTTTTTCTGACAAATGTATTTTTTCCCTATTTGCCGGCTTCCTGTATCATGTGACAGCCACCAGCCAATCACAGACTAGTATACATATACCCTGTGAACTTGTGCAGATGCTCAGTAGTAGCTGGGTGCCTCAGAAAGTGTGAATATAAAAATAATGTAAAAATTTGATAATAGAAGTAAATTGGAAAGTATCATAAAACTGTATGCTCTGTCTGAATGATGAAACATTAATTCTGACTTTAGAGTCCCTTTACAGTGAAATTTTCACTATCTGGTGGAGACTATAAATATATATGAGTTTATATATATATATATGCGCACACGCATATTTATATATACATTATATATATATATATATATATATATATATATATATATAAAAGCAAAAGGAGTAAGATAAAGCACTCACTGGACTTCAGATAACTATGTACAACATATTTATTTGTGACGTTTCGCGGACCTCAAACGTCCCTTCTTCTGAAGAAGGGACGTTTGAGGTCCTGAAATGTCACAAATAAATATTTTGTACACAGTTATCTGAAGACCAGTGAGTGCTTTATCTTACTCATTTTGCTTATACTTTTTAAGAGCACCCTGGCAGTTGCAGGACGGTGGTGAGAGTGCATATACCTTTTGAACGTTTGCCTATATATATAGGCATTGGCTAAGCCGACCGGCCTACGTGGTGCACGCTACTAACACAGCCTCCAGACCGCATGGTTGACAATACCTGCGGCGAACACAGAAGCATAACAAATTTAACTTGAGGATCTAACAAGTTACGAGGACGCATCTTGCCACAGCGATATGTCTGAATGAAATAGCAAGGTCGTATATACTCTATCATGGTTCACTAATATGGACTATATAACGGTCATACATAATCACGGATATCATTGCCTTATACTTTGACTGTTTGCATTTCTATATGTGCCGTAAGCAATATACTCACAAAGAACGCTAATCCTGGGCATTTCTTGAAACAATTGCTGAGGATAGCAACATTGTTGCTTATACGTCATGCTGGCTCTGTGATAATAACACCTTGAACTGCTTTCTTGAAATCTCCCTTGCATGCGGCTTTACTTGTTAGCATTTCAAGATCCCAGAGACACTGAGGAAACACTATCATCTGTGCTTTATGCTTTAACCTTATAATTGCTTTCTTTTCTTACTGCAAGCTTTGCATGAATAGCTTACATAAAAGCACTATAATGGCACATACTGTCTGTTAGTTTTGCTTATATATGTTTTTGTACATGCATACTGTTAAACTCAAGGAAGCCTAACTTAGAGACCACTTAGATCCGGGTGATACTTACCACTTTATGTACTGCCCAGTAGTGTATTCTCCTCGTTTGGAGTACTGTGAGCAGTTGGGTATAGTGAGTCTAAGAATAAGGCTTTTTTCCTTGACTAAGTACAGCATCATTATTCACTGCATACCATATTGTGACTGTGACTAAAACTTGTGAACTGCTTCTGCCTGTGGTACCCCTATTTGACCTCTTAGATCCCACTCATCATAACCTGCCCAGGATATACCTCTTAATAAGGGGTTCTGTGTGCAGCAGGGTGTAGAGGTTCTTTAGAGGTATCAAAAATAACTCTACAAAGTTTCTGGCTGTTCTTTATATCTTTGCAAGATATGTACCCCTGACCGGTCAGGTTTTGAACACGAACTCTAGTATGTATATAGGTAACTAATGTTTCCTTATTAATTCTTGACTACGAATGTGATTCAGTGTGTTGTATCTTTTTCTTCTGGGGAGTGGTGTACATACAGCGGGGAGAATTTCCCGTTCACAATTGAATAAATAAAAAAACTTACTGTTCAAACACGTACTATGGTCCAAAGAGCTTCATTTTCAAAAGAGTGCTGAAATCCCTGTCTTTTTAAAACTAGGATTACATTCCTAGTTACTTCTCTCTTTTTTAACCATATAATATATATATATATATATATATATATATATATATATATATATATATATATATATATATATATATATACATACACTGCTCAAAAAAATAAAGGGAACACTAAAATAACACATCCTAGATCTAAATGAATTAAATATTCTAATTAAATACTTTGTTCTTTACATAGTTGAATGTGCTGACAACAAAATCACACAAAAATTAAAAAATGGAAATCAAATTTTTTAACCCATGGAGGTCTGGATTTGGAGTCACACTCAAAATTAAAGTGGAAAAACACACTACAGGCGGATCCAACTTTGATGTAATGTCCTTAAAACAAGTCAAAATGAGGCTCAGTAGTGTGTGTGGCCTCCACGTGCCTGTATGACCTCCCTACAACGCCTGTGCATGCTCCTGATGAGGTGGCGGATGGTCTCCTGAGGGATCTCCTCCCAGACCTGGACTAAAGCATCCACCAACTCCTGGACAGTCTGTGGTGCAACGTGAAGTTGGTGGATGGAGCAAGACATGATGTCCCAGATGTGCTCAATTGGATTCAGGTCTGGGGAACGGGTGGGCCAGTCCATAGCATCAATGCCTTCGTCTTGCAGGAACTGCTGACACACTCCAGCCACATGAGGTCTAGCATTGTCTTGCATTAGGAGGAACCCAGGGCCAACTGCACCAGCATATGGTCTCACAAGGAGTCTGAGGATCTCATCTCGATACCTAATGGCAGTCAGGCTACCTCTGGAGAGCACATGGAGGGCTGTTCGGCCCCTCAAAGAAATGCCACCCCACACCAATACTGACCTACTGCCAAACCGGCCATGCTGGAGGATGTTGCAGGCAGCAGAACGTTTTCCACGGCATCTCCAGACTGTCACGTCTATCAAATGTGCTCAGTGTGCAACTGCTTTCATCTGTGAAGAGCACAGGGCGCCAGTGGCGAATTTGCCAATCTTGGTGTTCTCTGGCAAATGCCAAACGTCTTGCACGGTGTTGGGCTGTAAGCACAACCCCCACCTGTGGACGTCGGGCCCTCATACCCCCCTCATGGAGTCTGTTTCTGACTGTTTGAGCAGACACATGCACATTTGTGGCCTGCTTGAGGTCATTTTGCAGGCCTCTGGCAGTGCTCCTCCTGTTCTTCCTTGCACAAAGGCGGAGGTAGCGGTCCTGCTGCTGGGTTGTTGCCCTCCTATGGCCTCCTCCACGTCTCCTGATGTACTGGCCTGTCTCCTGGTAGCGCCTCCATGCTCTGGACACTACGCTGACAGACACAGCAATCCTTCTTGCCACAGCTCGCATTGATGTGCCATCCTGGATGAGCTGCACTACCTGAGCCACTTGTGTGGGTTGTAGACTCCGTCTCATGCTACCACTAGAGTGAAAGCACAGCCAGCATTCATAAGTGACCAAAACATCAGCCAGAAAGCATAGGAACTGAGAAGTGGTCTGTGGTCACCACCTGCAGAACTACTCCTTTATTGGGGGTGTCTTGCTAATTGCCTATAATTTCCACCTGTTGTCTATCCCATTTGCACAACAGCATGTGACATTGATTGTCACTCAGTGTTGCTTCCTAAGTGGACAGTTTGATTTCACAGAAGTGTGATTGACTTGGAGTTACATTGTGTTGTTTAAGTGTTCCCTTTATTTTTTTGAGCAGTGTATATATATATATATATATA